>NC_056736.1:358400561-358700561 GCF_019279795.1 Protopterus annectens
GGTGATTATCAATCTCTACTCCTAGTAGTTTTGGACGGTTGGTTGGTGAGATTTGAATATTATCTTTGGAGTTTATGATGAGGCTATAGTTTAAGGTAGATGATCTGCCAGGGGTAAATAGTATTTGTTTTGTTTTCTTGGGATTTAACAAGTAGTTTTATGTTATGGTGGTATCATCAGCATACTGTACTACTGCGGCAGTGGGCAATGAAGAAGATATGTCATTAGTGAAAAGAGAAAACAACAGTGGGCCAAGGATTGATCCTTGAGGGACTCCTATGGATATTGGTAAGAAGGAGGACAGCTTTTCTTGCCAGATGACTGCTTGTTGATGTTCTACCTAGCTGTTGAACCATAGTACAGTGAAGGCGCATACGTTTAGACTAGATAAAGTATTGAGGAGCATATTGTGATTAACCATGTCAAAGGTTTTTGATAAGTCCAGGAAAATGGATGAAATGAAAAGGCTTTTGTTTCTGTAGTGGTTGACTGTGTTGGTGAAAGATAGAAGAGCGGTGATAGCACTATGGAAGGGTCTAAAGCCATGTTGGGAATTGGATAGTAGTTTGTTTTGTTGTAGGTACTGCATTAGTTGCACATGAACAACTCTTTCAAAATTTTTCATAAGGGGGATAGTATGGCTATTGGGCGATAGTTGGTCAGCTCTAAGCAGATGCCTCCTTTGTGTAGAGGAACAATGTGGGATGTTTTCCATAAGGTAGGTACTTTGTGTTTTGAAATTGACCTATTTATGAGAATTGACACTGGATATGATATGGCCATTGCTGATATTTGAAGGAAATTTGCAGGAAGTTTATCGGCTGCTAGTATGGTTGGTTTTAGCTTCTTAAGGAGGTTTAAAATCCTTTTAGTGGACACTGGTTGCAGGGAAAAGCTAGAGGTGTTGTTATTTGCATTACTGTTGATTGTTGATTGTAGTGGATGACTGTACTGGAGTGCCATAGTTTTTTGGGTACTACCTAGGTTTTGTACTGTTTCTGTAAAGAATTTATTAAATTGACTAGGGATATTGTCTTGGTCATTTGGCAACACAGGGGTTGGCGTGGACACTTTCCCAGGGTGAAGTAATCTGTTTATGGAGGCCCATAATTTTTATGGGTTATGAGTATATTTATCCAGTAGGTTTTTATAGTAGTTGGTTTTGTCAAGTTTAATTAGTCTTTTGGCTTTATTACATAGTTCTATGTACTTTTGTCTTAGAGTAGTATTTTTATCTTTTTGAGATGCTCTCCAGATTTTGTCCCTTTTTTTCATTGTATCTTTTGTATCTTTGGTAAGCCATGGGGCATGGTAGGTTTTTGGCCTAATAGTTCTGGAGGGTGCATGACAGCCTAGGATTTGTAGGAAGGTTGAGTTAAAATACTGTACAGCTTCATCAAGAGGTAGCTGCTTGAGGGGGGACCAATTGCAGCAATGTAGTGCCTTATTAAAGTCATTGGCTATGAAGTTTCTTTTGTTACGTATTACTCTGAGGATAGGTAGGTTGGGGAGATGGTGGGATCTATTCCTGATTAGGTAGGTGGGTTGATGTTCACTTAGACTGTCAGGGAGACAGCCTGATTGTTGTACAAGAGAGAGGTGAGATACCAGAATCCAATCCAAAATGAACTGACGTTTGGATGTTTTGTCAGTCCTAGTGGGGGTAGTTATTATTTGGGTGAACCCATGGAGGTTGATGTGATTTGAGGGATAGTGGTTGGAGCAATTGACCCAGTCTATGTTAAAGTCACCTAGTAGTATGGTTTCATAAGGGAGGGAGTTTGAGAACCAATTTAACAAGTTTTCCATTAAAGGAATGTTATTACCTGGTGGAAGGTGTGCACCTGCAATGATTATTTGTTTCTTGGTGTTTTGTTTAAATTTGGCAAGGATAAGTTCTAGTGCATTGATTTTGTGGGTATTATAATCAACTAGTTCTAGGGTGAGGTGATTTGGAAATAGTATTGCTACACCTCCACCCTTTTTCCCCATTCTGTCTCTACGTATGATATCATAACTTGTGGCTATGATCTCATTGTTGTGGTGATCAGGTTTGAGCCATGTTTCTGTTAGTACCACTATGTCAGGTTTATACAAGGCTAATAAGGCATGCAGGTCATGAATTTTGTTCAGTGTGCTTCTTACATTTGCATTTAGAAAGAGGAGAGATGATTTGGATTTGTAGTAGGAGGGATTTGGTATCTGTATTTCAGCTTTTTCAGTTGGGATGGGCCCAGGGTTTGGGTGCATGTCTCCACAGCAGGAGGGTTTTTGCAGTAGGTTTAGATTGAGTTTGGCTAGTTTGTCAAGAATTTTAGATAGCTTGTGTGAGGGTTTGTTTTTACTGATAACTTGTAAAAGAGGGATGGTGTTTGAAAGGAGGTAGTGTGGGTGTTATTATAGGAAAGTTTTTTGTAATGCAGGGTTAGCTATGGGTTCAGTTTGCCATGGGGTGGTATAGTGATAAGGAGTTGGGTGTGGTAGGAAGAAAGAATGGAGAGCAGAAGTAGGCTAGAGATAGTTGATGGGTAAAGTAGTATTTTTAGTAGAAAGGTTCTTTTTAAGCTGTACATGTTGTTAGATTTGGTGAGGGTAGCGTTTATTTAGGGATTGTACTAGTGTGTGTGTACTAGGTGATATCATTGGGTGTGTTATTATGGGTGTGGTGGTTATAGTTTATGTTGTGCATGATTGGTGGGGTATAATAGGATAATTGGGAAGGTGTGAATTGCTGGTGGGTGTGGTGTTTGACTATACGTTTGAGTGATATAGGGGTGGGTGGAAATGGGGGTAGGGTAGAGAAGCGAGGTGAGCCCAAGCACTAGCGAGGGTGAATGGAGTGGGTTACCACCATCCTGGAAGAGGCACGGTGATAGAAAAAAAACAATCAGTGAGAGGCTTTTCAGCAGGACAGACTTATTATCTCTCTTACGGAGTCCTTTTATTTTATTTTATTTTGCACATGGCTATGGAGGAGGGTTTAACATACAAGAAGCTGGAAGCAAGACTGGGGAGGGGAGAAAATGTATACTACACTGTAAGCAAGGCTAGGAAGATAAGTGGGGTGATAGAGGGAGGGAGAGGGGAGCTCTTGGGTCAGGGTTGTGTGAGTGAAAGTCTGTGTGGCTGAAGTAGATTGTGTGAGGAGAAGGTCTAGAAAGTAGTAAGAATATTGGGGCTAAACCAGAAGTGACTTTGGTAGAGAGATAAGGAACTAACAGAGAGCATGGATGGGCAGATAGGAAGGGAGCTAGGAGAACAAGTAGAGAGCTTGAGGTGAGAGGTTTGGGTACTCAGAGGTATGTTTCAGCTGACCAGGTACAATAGCTAAAAAACACAGTAGTATGCTAGGAGGACTGGGTATTTTCTATATAGTTAACACATACTTTGCTTTGGTTTACTAGCACAGTTGCTGGAGAGAATTCACAGAAGTTCAGAACTTCGGGGCTGGGTACTCTTCTCTTGCTTGGTTCAGGTTTGTAAGACCTTAATATTGGCGCCTGGGACCTGTAAAATAAAGATGAAAAGAAAAAATAAATAAATATATATATATATATATATATATATATATATATGTGTGTGTATGTGTGTTTGTGTATTGATACAGAATCTATATACATACACACACACACACACACACACACACACACACACACACACACACATATATATATATATATATATATGTGTGTGTGTGTGTGTGTGTGTGTGTGTGTGTGTGTGTGTGTGTGTGTGTGTGTGTGTGTGTGTGCATGTGTGTGTATATATCTTTACCAAAGAGCGACTGTGAGCGAGTCTCATGAAGAAATCAGTACTGACTGCCATGTCTGTCTACATATGAACTGTACAAGTCATCCAAAGAGCACTCATCAGCTGTCCATAGTGCAAACTGATTGTGTTTATAGATATATATATATATATATATATATATATATATATATATATATATATATATATACATACCATAATATTTTAGGTAATCAGAAATAGTAAGTACTTCCAGGTTCTGCCTGTTTCCCTCATTCTCACTCAAAAGGTGAATATCTTGCCATAATACTTCCTCCTCATTGAGAGATAAAAAGTATCCTTTTCTTTCATGGTTGGGGTGTGACCTCCTCCAGTCAGAGCAAGTATGAATCCTCCTTCCTGACTGGTTCATAGGTTAGTACTTGGCTACCTGCCCTTTCAGGCCATGTTAAGCCTAGCCAGTTACCCCATGTGAGAATTAAACCCTGCACCTTGTGTCTGTAAGGTAAACACCTTAACCATTAGGCCAACCCCCCACCACCCCAAAATTGTAGTTTTACATACCCTACAGCAATAGCTATGGGGTACAACACAGCTTGACCCACCTTCCCAACTCAGACATGCTGGGATTAGTTTGTTCTGATAACCAGATTCCACTTTGACTGGCTCATGAAGCCAATGTGTCTTCCTCCAAACCTTCTTCTGGTAAGGACACTGCCTGGAAATATGTCTGAGTTGAAGACAGGCATAATCATACCTCTCAAACTCTTAGAGTAAGAAATCTGGACAAACACATAAATAATAGTGGGACAAAGGCTGCAAAATAGGGATAATTTTTAAATATTGTCCTTACAAGCTTAGAAAGTACAAAGAATAGCAATGTTTGCATTAACATTAATTTTCTGAAGAGTATGAAGTCTGAAACTCAAATGTCTGTCATTATTTTATAACTTCAGTCCTCAATAATTGGTCAGTAATTTGCCAGAAAACCACAATTTTATGAGAAATAGAACAAAAATATGAAAGAAAAAAATTGGACATTCTGCAAAAATCTGGACAGTTGAGAGGTATGCACAATGGAGTTCTCTATGTCATTTGAATTTGACATTTTACATAAAGTTGTAAGTGCAGAACATTAGATATGGTTTCCTTCTGACCATCGGTCTCTCTTGCCATAGGTGTGAATCTAGTAACAAGTCCATGGCTATTTGTGGCAGTCTGTACACTTACAGTTTGACTTGATTTGTTTCTTTAGTTTCAGGTTTTACATCTCTTTGGTTTATTGACAAATATGATAGACTAACCTTCTCTACAGTTCTGCTCAGACTTTCAGAGGTTTCTAAACTCTAAATGTCTCTGTTGTTCTCTATAGTACTTATTTCGCTAAACTTAAGAAGGTTAGTCTGGGTGTCTTACTTCCATTTCAGTGAACTCTTCCTTTCACAGGCATTTTTCAGCAGCATGACTTTCTTGTCATAGCTCAGCATGAGATGCAAGGTTGACAGGCATTCTTTTTATTTATTGTTTGTTCCCTCCAAAGATTTAATTTGGACTTTATTTTCACCTTTCAGAATTTAGCTCAAGAATAGAATCATACTGTTCATTTCCTCTTTTCTTTCTGCAGTACATTAATAAGTTTTCATTCTTTTGATACTTTTTTATCTAGTTCCTGGATGTGTTGATTAAGTCCCCACTACTGCTTCTCTGTATTTCTTTGCTTATACCCTTTTCAGACTCCTCATGGATAAGTACCAAATGTTTACTTGCATTTACATTTTTGAATTTCTTTTGTTTTAGAGTCTGACTACATCACAACTATTAACAGCACAATTTTGTCTACAGTTCTTGACTTTGCTTTCATTATTCAGTATTTTGTTTTCAGAACTGTATTTTCAATACTTTATTTTCAGCGTATCCATTCTAATATTTTTTGAAGTCAAGCAAGGTACTGTTAATCTTTTCAACTCCTGCCAAAGATTTTCATTAACATTCAGTAAACATACTATATATGTTTGGGTCTGACATCGGCTTCTCTTCTGTCTTTCAAGTTCCAGTACCAAGTCACTTTTCCTTTTGATTTGCAATGTTACTCAATTTAACACCTTCAGATATACGTTGCAAAACATTCTCATTTGGCTGCACCACATTACTGGTTGTCAGAAGACATGGTTGGCCAATACTGACTCCTTTTGTTAACTCCTGGTGCTGTATCTCAGCAGAAATTACCACCTGTTCACCTTCTCTAGGCTAGCCCCATGGTATACAGGGATAAAGCCCTGACTACATCACAGGTGACCATTGTATGAATAGTGGCTTTGGTGGCTATAGGAGCTGGCAGGGGAGAATGAACTTCAGCAGCTTTTACCAATTAATCAGTCCTGAGTGGAGGCAGGCAGCTCTGGCTCACAACATGAATGACACCTAGTGGGAGCACTAGGTGTCTACTCCATGGACCTGGAATCTCTCATACCTATAATATCATGTTCACATCGCACAGAGATACAAGGAGAGTTCAGCATGTGGAGGCAAACTTTTCCTTAGATGGCCACTATAGTGAAGGTCAGAAGAACCAGTGAGGGGAGGGGGATGTTCTGCCAGGTGAGAGGGTAAGCAAGTGTCCACACAAACAGTTTGCTTCAGAAAGTACTAGTACCCAGTGATTTTCACTTGTGTTAACCAAAGGAAGGTTCACAAATTTAAAAAAATCTCTGCTTTATATAAGCAGTACATTTTTCTTTTCACTACTGGAGTGGCACCATACTTCTGAACTGCTCTAACAATTTGTTAATATTTCTCTGTAACACAGAATCAAGCAATCTGCTTTACATTCAATCACTAACAATCAACTTTTTTCACTTTAAATGCCCACTTAGGTGCCTTCTTTCCAACAATCAGATTTTCTTTTATTGCGAAAAGGTTCCAGTGTTGCTACCCCTCACACACAGAGAGAGCCACACGCACACGCACACACACACACACACACACACACACACACACACACACACAGTTCACTTACATGCTATAAGACATCCACAGTATAATTTGATTGCAAGTCATGGACAAAGCCTAATGCAAAAATGCTACTGGGTTTGATTCTGTGCATCAGCACTTTTGAACTACTTCAGAAACACCATACCACTGAACTTATGGCTTCAGTGGACCTTCGTGCATTACTTAGATGTTAATGCAATGTACTGCTCAAACTGTAGTTAAAGACACATACTGTAGTCACCATTACTCACGGCACACTAACTTCAGTCTTGCCTGACTTTATTTTCCTCAGAAAGGCAGAGCAACACTCTTCCTCAGTATACCTCAGAATTGTTGGACTTAATTTGTTAGAAAGCCAGCAAAACAGATTTCCTCAGTACAACACTTCTTTTCACAAAAAACCTATTCCAACACTTGTAAATCAGTCACCACTGGGCTACTGTACTGGCAAGGAGGGATTAAGCCTTGATTATTACCCATGGCATCGCAAATCAATTAGCAACTTAGATGCCAACTGGAATGGGAGAAGAGAAGAATGATGTGGCTTTGCTGGCTCACCTCTCCTTGTGAGAAAAGTGTGGAAGAACATGCCCTGTGTACACTTTCCCATGGTTGACTTTTCAATGAAGACTGGACACCCCATAGAAGTGTTGGCTTCAAGGGGGTAGAGTTGTCCTGAAATGTTACATCACTCAGGGAAAAAGTGTGACAAGCCCTCTCTGACACCCACTACATGCTGAAACCTGACAGACTTACTTGGCTTGCCCATTGGGGTTACTGCTCTAATAGTAAAAACTGAAGAAAAATTGCTGGGGCAACTGATGAAAAGGATGCTATCCTGTAAAATTCCAGCAAAATCCTTTATTGATACAATAGGTATTCCAAACAGATAAAAGCCAAACAAATAAATAACCACTAACATAAACGCTTTAACGTATTACCGCGTTTTCATTCTATGTTCATAGGTTCATAGGTAGGTACTAGGCTATTGGCCCTAGGGCCTATATAAGCCTAGCCAAAAAGGCCCCCTGGCTTTTGCCACCCAAGAAAATTATTTTCCTGTGCCCCTGTCGAGCAGAGCCACAGAGGTGATCCCCGGGGTGAATTTCCTATTTCCCATCCAATCATCAAGATTTTTCTTGAAGAGTGCTAATGAGGAGCTTTGTTTGATATAGATAGGTAGTTAGTTCCAGAGTATGGGGAAGTCTCTGGGACAGGAATCTAGCCCTCCAGCATGTTCTGTTTATTGTGGTGACAAGGTTTAGGTCCCTAGACCATGTAGCTTGAAGGGATTATGATTTCTTTAAGTGGTGCATGTCCAATAGCTCTGGGTTTGACATAGCTTTGTATGTTAGACAGAGATCGCCTCTGAGTAGGTGATATGTGATGGAGTAAAGCTGGTGATTTTTGAAACAGTCTGCGTAGGGCATCTGTTTGAGGCCAGTAATCCTCTTTGTGAAGTATTTCTGCGGCCTTTCCAGCTGTTGTAGATGTCTTGTCCAAATGTGTCCCAAGGTCTCTTATCACACTTTCGGTGTTAAGTAGACTACCACCTATGTGGTAGCTCATGGGTACAGAGTTTTTACCAAAGGGAATGACAACGCACTTTTTGGCATTGAGTTTCAGGCCATGGCTTTGACATCAGGCATCTGTCTCAGTGAGGCCCTTTTGTAGGATGTCCACATCGTTAGGAGTTTTGATTATGGCTCCTAGTTTGCAGTCATCTGAGAACTTCATTAGCCAAAGACATTCTGTGTTAGCCTGTACTTCAGAAAAGTAGATACCAAACAGGAGAGGACCCATAACTGAACCCTGTGGTACTCCACTTGTCACTAGTCTGTAGTCGGATTTGGAGTCTGCTACTTTCACAGTGTAGGTTCTGTCAGTGAGCCAGTTGGCAACCAATCTTGTGACATAGGGATTTATACCTAGTTTAGTGAGTTTTTCTATAATTCCAGAGTGGGGGATGGTGGCAAAAGCCTTGGCAAGATCTACATAGGCTGTGTGAACCACCTTCCCCTTGTCTATGGCTTTGGTGACTGCTTCAAAGAAGCCTATCAGGTTTAGGAGACATGATCTGCCTTTTACAAACCCGAACTGGGTGGGGTCCAGAGTTTGGAGATTACCAATGTCTTTGTTTATACGTTCCATGATGATACATTCCATGGCCTTGCAGACCAGGCTCATTAGGCTAATGGGGCCATAGTTCCCAGGGTCCGTGGTGGCTCCCCCTTTGTGGAGTGGGATTGTCGTTGCTGAGCGCCGTTCGGTGGGCACAAAGTCTGAGGTGAGGCTATGATTGAACATGATGCTTAGGTGGGGTGCAAGTTCATTCTATAGTTCATGTAGAACGCAGCCTGGGATGTTGTCAGGTCCCATGGATGCTGTGTTCTTGGCTTTGGAGAGTGATTTTTACCTGTGCAGCCGTGATTACAGGAACATTGTATTCTTTCGGTATAGAGATGAAGAGATAGAATTTAGGAATTCCAGAAAATGTTGAGCAAAAGAGTTGGTACATGAGTAATTTTCCCAGTTAATGGTGGGGTAGTTGAAATCACCCATTATTAGGGTGTTGGGTTGTACCCTAATATTTTCCAGTGTTATCAAGAAATGAGGAGTGGGAATCCTGGGGCATGGTGGGGGATCTGTAGCAAGTTACAATTTGGATTGCGGTCTTACCCAGAGTTAGTTGCACTTGGATAATCTCGGATACATTATGCTGAGCAACTAGCCTGGAAGTGTGGATATCCTTAATGACTATGGACACGCCTCCTCCTTTAATGTTTCGGTCCAGGTTAGGTGGCCGAAAGGTGTAGTATGAATTATAGCCTGGTAATGCAGGGGTGCTCTATGCAGCCTTGAACCAGGTCTCTGTCACTGCACAGATGTCAATGGTCTCCATTTTAAGGAGTGCTCAAGTGAATTCATTTTGATATTTAGACTTTTAGCATTGAGTAGCATTACCCTCAGATTTTTCTTGCTTGTACCTGTTACAGTGGTGAGTTTGTCATTTGAACCTTGCTTAAAAAAGGCACTATAGGGGTGGCAAGAGCTTTAGCCAGTATCCAGAATCCCAAGGGCAACAGGTGCAGGCCATCTCTGGCAAAGCAACGTGGTCTGTCGATCATGTCATCACAGGCAGACAGATACTGGATCCCCTTAGAATGACACCAAAAGCTTAGCCAATTGTTGAAGTCAGTCATTTTGTCCTTGTACTGTGGTATCATTGTGGGTGATGGCAGGATGCTACTCAGGGCTAGGGTCATACCTGCCTGGGCTACAAGATTGGAGAGCTCCTCCATGTCTCTTTTCATGTAGTCCAAGGAGGTACATCTCAGGTCATTCACACCAATATGGACAATGACAGAGTCATATTTGTACTTGTTGTGGAGTGACCTGAGTGCGTGCATTATGTGGCAGAACCTGGCACCCAACAGGCAGCTGATAGTAACTTTCTCCTTGTTTAGCCTGGTGAATGGAATATTAGTATGCCTGACTATAGAGCCACCTATGACTAGAGTGTTGGGTACATTGTTATGCCTTATGGGCTGTGGTTGAGTGGCACACTGAATTTGTGGGCTATGTGTCATTTGGGTTGTTTTGGGGGGTGAAGGTTTCTTGCGTTTCTGCTTTGGAGGTCTCTGTTGCTTGAGCAGATTTTTATTGAGAGCCTCTGTGAATATAGGTGTGTGTTTTGTGTTTCTATGTGTGTGTTTTGGTGGTGTAGGTTTTGAGGGACTATGTGATGAGTGTGGTGTGGTGCAAGTGTTTACCTTCTCCTCTTGACTGTCTAGTCCAGTCTTGGGTGAAGAGAGCTTTGCTTCCAGTTTGGCTATATAAGTGCATCTCTCACAGTTTGTAGTGTTGGGTGGTAGGAGGAGAGGGTTGTCTATGTACATGAGGCAATTACTGCATTGCCCCAAGATGCCCAGATTCATCAGGTGGACAGGAGAAAACATCTGGAGCTGACCCTTAGACGTGCCTTAATAGGTGCTTATTTATTAAGTACTAAAAACTGTTTTCCTCTAGACAAGTGAGGAAAGTTGAGTGCTGCAGTAATTTGTAGCTTATTTAGTTCTTACGAGTTCTGAACAAGTGCTAAGCTCAAAGAAACAGATTTGAGTGGTAAAACTAAAAAAACTGGCTAGTTCTAAGGGAAAATTTGAAAAGCAGACTTTATTGCGCCGGGAATAGTTTAACCCTAGCTAAGTGGCGATGCATAAAGTGTATGTTTTTTTTTAATATAACAGTAGCAAATGAGCAAACTGATTTAAACAAATTAACCAATTAACCAATAAAAAGCTAAACACTGAGCCCCGTTCCAGTAGTCTTTGATCAGACAAGTTCTAACTGCACACTCCTGCCACTAGGATGCAGGGGAACCTTCTCCAAAAAAGATGGTCTGGATTAGTGCTCAAGTTATACAAACAAAGCTAGATTCAGCAGGTCTGTATTTAGTCTATGCTACAGCAAACAAGGTGAACCAATTTAAGAAAGAAACAGTTCAAATAACTTCCCTTAGCTCCTTATACTCCTACCTAGCCTAATTATCACCCACCAATGAATTGCTATACCTTGTTAAGAAGAGAAAAACACCTTAAAGGGATAGGTTAATAAGTGTGTAAAAACCCATAAAGTAAATTTAAAAAAATGAATGTAATAAACATCTTGTGTAAACCTAAATATAAATAATATATATAAATAATCACTACTTAAAAACACATTAAAAAAACTTTTAACAATTATTCACTAAAAATTTAAAAAACATATATAAATATATAAGTAGCATATTTTTAACTAAAACGCAAAAACTGTTATTTAAAATCAAGCTCCATCTAGTGACCACTAATGGGAATTACATCATAGGTTGGCAGACCTAAGTTCAAGTACAGCGACTATAGAAACCATTTCATTTAGCTCCGGAGATCTGTTCACTTCCATTAATATCTGCCAGTATAATTCCCTGTATTCCAGTTGTGTTTCCCATGGGCCACCCCGATATCTGCTATTACTGTTTCCAAAACATAGAATAAAAATTCAGCACCCTCACATGACAAAATATATCTATAAAGGGCATTGTTACTATTTTAAATTTTAATATTGTATCTATGTTTGTATATTCTTTTTTGTAATTTCCTCACTGTTTTGCTCTGTTTTGCCTATATAGAATCCATTACATTGATTACAAAGTGCAACACATACGACCCCATTTGTGTTACAGTTACTATATGTGGTTCCTCTGACTACATTGTCCCTTGCTTTAATGTATACATAACTACCACATTCTATAAACGGACATCGCTGACAACTCCTACACTTATAAGTTCCAGTCATTCTCTGGTCACTAACATTCCCTCGTTTATTGTTTTCCACTATATTTTTTAAGTTGTAACTTTTCCTATAAATACATTTCAAGGGATTATCAAATACAGTGTCCAGATCTGAAATGCTAGCAAATCTAGACCATTCTTTTCTATATTTTTTTTTACTATGTCAGCATCTCCATCATAATTTATTATAAAAGCTCCCTCATAGTTCTCTTTAGCTGGATTAAAATCTTGATCTTGATTTAGATTTACATTTAATGTGTTATTATTAGTACTATCTCTGCCTAGCAGCGGTCCAAATCTTTCATACCTCCCTTTTATTACTTCTTTTTTAATGTCATCTATTAGCCTATTTGGGTATCCTCTTTCTAAAAACATACTAGTTAATAAATCACATTCATTTTTAAAATCATTTTTCTCAGCGGTCATTCTACTTGCCCTCACGAACTGACCTTTCACCAGCCCCTTTTTTTGGTAATGAGGATGCCCACCAGTGTAAAATATAAAGGAGTTAGAAAAAGTTGGTTTCCTGTATACTATGGAACTAAATTTTCCTCCCCTTTTACTAATTGTGAGGTCCAAGTAATTCATTTCATTTCTATTTATGTTGTAAGTAAACTTAAGAAAATTAGTAGTCTGAGATATATAATCAAAGAACTCCAGAAACTTGTCTTCAGTGTCAATTCAAAATATACATATGTCATCCAAATAGCACCTATATAGGCTCCAACAGTTAGTGCAAATGGAATTAAAAATAAATATCTTCCCAATGCAAGAGAATAATGTTCACAAAAGTGGGGGCACACCTGGCCCCCATTGCTACACCCTTCTTTTGCTGGAAAAATTCTCTTTCAAAATGAATGAAATTATTTTTTAATATTAACTCCATTAATACTAGACTGGTTCAAAACTTATTTTCAGTTAGAGTCTTGTACTGTGAAATCATTTCTTTAAACCAATCCATGCCTTGATCATGAGATATAGAAGTAAAAAGATCTATATCAATAGTTATAAAAATAATATTCTCATTATACAAATCAGTTTTAATATTTTTTAATAGGTCCCAGGAGTCCTTAAGGGTGTCTCTCCCTGCCATTGAAAGTGCTTTAAATTTTACGTCTATGTATTTAGCCAATGGAGCGGTCATTGAACCTTCCATTGATACTATGGGTCTGAACGGTGGGTCTAATTCATTTTTATGGACTTTCGGTATACCATATATTGAATATATAATGTATTTTCTAGAGTGGATTTAATGCCGAGACATAGTAAAAGATTAAATGAATAGCATTAAGTTGTTTGTCCAAAATGCCTCTATAGGAAACATCTCCTTTATTTTCTGGCTCATTCTGCATCATCATTTCTTTAAGTAGATCATCTTGCAACCCTCCCGACTATAGACTTGTAATTATACATCTATCATTTGCTGACTCATCTCCAAATAGAGTTCTTTGAAACATCTATTCAGAATCCTGCTCACATTACTCTGATAGCAGTGGTGGCTTAAACCACTAAGGTAAGTTAAGTTCCACAACTTCTGAATACTGAAGGTCATTTGACTTGTCAGTGTCCCATTTCAGAAGGGGGAGCCTTTTCTTAGAAAAAAAAAACATGCTGATCAGAAGTATAGCATTTGAGTGGTTTTTGAATCAGGAATTTTTCAGTGAGGAAAAGTCCA
Organism: Protopterus annectens; assembly: GCF_019279795.1. Classification (NCBI taxonomy): domain Eukaryota; kingdom Metazoa; phylum Chordata; order Ceratodontiformes; family Protopteridae; genus Protopterus; species Protopterus annectens. The sequence goes on from NC_056736.1 coordinate 358,414,305, forward strand.
CATAAGCCCATGAAGGGGACTTTGCTCCTTTCATCTTCAAGCTATGAACTCAATACACCTCTAACAAAATCAAACAACTACAGCATTCTCATTCTGGTAAACAGCATTTCCAGCAAGTCCAAGTCTTCAGGCAAATGGCAGTAATGTTATTGTCTCTATAACACCAGACAGAATTAAAAATGTGATAAAAAACAGTCTTAAATTATTTTACGTCCTTAACAACAATGAAATGCTATATAGCAATAATACTGGGCAAGAACACCCACTGCCATCCCTTCAGTTCAGGACATTATTAAGTACCTAATCTTTGAAACTTCTAAATCGGAAATGAAGAAAAGTCATTGGCATTCATTTTCTTCCTCATAAAAAAAGGAAATGTACTGAAGATTTCTCTTCCATTGCAGAACTCTACATCCACTACCCACAAACTCATACCATCTCACATTTTATCATGAGTACACGTTTGTTGATGAAATACATTGGAAAGGGAATGGGAAGCCTTCTTTCAACCAATATTCAGTGATCAATGAATCATTTACAGAAGCTGACCATTAAGCATACACCGTGTTTGGAAGATTGGGTGTTTCCCCCTTAATTCTTTGGTTTTCTTGTTTTATTGTTGTCTCAAAGCCTGCATTTCATTCATATGGAATATAAGCAAATGTCCTTCACAAACTGGCGTAGATCTATATTTACCATGCTGAAGATATAGAATCAGTTATTCCCCGAAACAGTGCTTTTTAAGAGCCAAATATAGACTGAAGTAAATACTACTAATTTATTTCTTTAGGCTTTCCAATTCACTGGACATTACATTAGCTATTAGAGCACCAGCAGATCTGTAAGATGGCACGCTGTAGTGAGACTATTTTTTAAAATCCTTTCTATGATCCCTTATGGTGGCTATTTTTTTTTATTATTATTAATTGTTAGCCCCAGCACATAGGGTGTGCATGCTCTCTGAGTGCATTTTGTTGCATCCCAGCATTAACATAATAAGGTATAATTAATTAATAACAATGGATGTTGAATCACTTTTTACATGCATCCCCAATGAACAGGGTGTAGGTATAGTGAAGAAATTGTTGATTGAGGAAAACTTAATGGAGTCAGGAAAGGTAGACTTCGTCTGTTTGTTATTAGAACAAGTGCTGGAATGTAATGTATTTTTCTTCCAAGATAAATGTTTTAAGCAAAGGAAAGGTGTAGCCATGGGCACAAGTTGTGCTAATATCTATGCCAACTTGGTTATGGTGACATGGGAGAAAACAATCATACTCAATCATTCCAACATCATTTTTTACAGGCGTTCTGTTGATGACCTTTTCTTTTTGTGGAAAGGTATGGATCAAACACTTATTTCATTTTTTCAACAGGTCAATAGCATGAATACGTTCTTGAGGTTTACTTTAGAATTTTCAGAAGTTACTATTAATTATTTGGATGTAACGGTTTATTGTCAGAATAATTGTTACAAGACTAAAGTCTAAAGAAAACCATGTTATAGACCGGCTTTTCTGCATAGAACAAGTATGCATAATCCTATGGTGTTTAACAACATAATTAAAGGGCAGGCAATGAGGATGTCAAGGCTATGCTGTGATGACTCACTATTGAGTGAGGAGTTTATTAAGCTCAAGCAAAGCCTCATAGAAAGGGGTTATTATCAACAAGAAGTCAACAAGGTCTATACACAAGTGAGTAAGATGAGGCATACAAAAGCTAAACCTTATTATTCTTTAAGGGACATACAACTTTCTGTACGAACTACCCCATTTAGAAAAGAGTCTGTGATACTTCCTTATTGTAATAATATTGACAAAATCAAAGTGGCAATTATATCAAATTGTAACATACTTTTGGTAGATGATAGAGTTAGAGATCTGGTAGGGAGTTACCCAATGTTCACATATAGAAATATGAAAAATCTTAAGCAGCAATTGTGCTATCATGACATGAGCATGTCCAACCCTGCAGGACCCAAAAAAAGATTTATGGGAACAAAGATGTGTGGGAATTGTGCACAATGTAGTGCCATAGATGAGTCACGCTTTTTCAAACATCCGGACACTGGCCATCTGTGGGAGCTTCGCAATGACAGTACTTGTAATACTAAGAATGTGGTCTATGTAGCCCATTGCTTAGTGTGTTTTCATTTTTATGCTGGAAAAACAAACAGGACCCTTAGGGAATGCATAAGTGATCATGCCTATTGTCTATTGAGAGAACAGGACTATAGTGCTTTAGCTAGACACACACTACGTATGGGCAGTGACCACGTCTTTCAATTTCAGGTATTGCATGTGCAGTTTGATAATATTAGGTTAGGTAATATAATAAACTTGACGAAACAGGCTGAAGTTAAGTGGATACTTAGACTTGCTGCACATAGAGGAAGAAGGCTTAATGATAGCATTTCCCTCAAACCTCTGCTTAAAGCTAGAACACTCCGATATATTTATAAATACATATATTAGTAAATTATGATTAATTGAGTTATATACATATAAAATATAGTTTTATCAATACTTTATTTTTATTTTTTATTAGTATTTTTGCTTATATTTTTCTGTGTACTCATACATATATGCGTTTTTATGCAATGAATTACTTGCACATATAACTATGCATAAGATGGGAGAGCATATATGTTAGATTAGTTTTAAATAGTTAATAATTGTTCATCATATAACTCATTTTAATATCTGTGTTAGTTTACTTTGTAGCAATGAGCAAAAATTCTTTAACTAGTATGACTGATTCTTGTATTTACAATACTTCTACGAAATGTATTGAGAAAGATTGTTTGGGTATGCATTGCATTTTAGATTGTGCGTTTGTAATTTTATGATGCATATCCTTGTTATATATCTTTTAAAGATTATGTCAGATGTTTTATTTTATTTTATTTTATTTAAGGGGTGTTACGTTTGAATACATCTCTATTGTTGGTGAGGACAATTGATTGGTTATATTTGATGACTGAACAATTGATTAATTGGTGATTCACTTGATATGCTGTATTATATAAGAAGATGGAAGTATTTGGTTTAAGCACATCTGAGGAAGCAGAATTAGCATTCGTGAAAGCGCTTACGTTCTACTAATAAAGTCTGCTATGTTTCATTTCTAACTGAGTTTATAAATTCTTATAACTATTGTGGAGTTCTACAGTGGATTTGCTCCTTCCATATTGGGACATTTTTGTATATATAAAATCATGTTAATCTTGAAATATTCACAGATAGAGTTGCTGCATTGAGGGGACTGGTACCCACTACAGGGGACTTTTCTGAGGATGAATGAAAATGATATGGTGAGTACTATTATCAATTCTAACTTACTTTGATAAGCCCTATGCAATGGTTCTACATTTGGTCTCAGTGGCAGGCAGCCTACACAATCTCAGAAAAGTAGGCAAGAATTAGACAGGTCAACTGCAGAAACAATGAAAGCTGGGCCTTGCAGAGCAAACATGCTAGGAATACTCTTTTCCTGGAATGTATTGTTCTTTAATCAGACAAACAGTATAAACCACACAACCATAGTAGAAACAGCCATCAGGGACACACTTCTCAAACAAGCATTGCATGTCAGTCCTCAGAAGGAAAGATGCTTTTGCCTCTCAAAAAAAAAAAAAAAAAAAAGAAATGAGGGAGAGCCCAACCACACCCAAATTTCTAAGGGACGCCTAAGTATGTACCACGTGCTTCAGAGCCAAAAACTCAGAAATTCACAAGGTGGGACAGATGGAAACAAGATTCAAAATCTTCTCAGAAGTTGGGTGGAAAAGCCAGCTGTGAATCATTTATCTCAGGAAAATGTTTCTTCACATGCTAAATGTAACTGACCAGTCCAGTTTAACAAAATATTTATTCCTTCAGTTCTCCTGTGTTTCCTTGCATAACAGTTCCTTGGAAGTTACTTCTTTGCTAAAGTTAGTGGAAAAACAGTGATTTCTCCAAATTATCTTGCTCTGATTTGAAGAGTTTTTCTTTCCTCAGTTTGTATAGCAACAGAGTTGATATATATAAGTTGATGAGGTGAGGGGATGACAATGGAGTTGACATATATAAGTTGGAGATGTGTGGGGATGACAATGAAGTTGACAAATATAGGTTGGTGAGGTGTGGGGTTGTCAATGGAGTTGGTATATATAAGTTGGGCAGGTGTGGGGATGACAATGGAGATGACATATATAAGTTGGTGAGATGTGGGGTTGCAGTACGATTGTCTGCCTACAAAGAAAAATGCTTTCAAGCTGTGCATTTGTGTTTTGATCAGTTGTGATTTCCCAATTACTTCACAGGTGATTGGATTCTGATTTTGTTTAATGGAAACCTTTAATTCACCAGATTTGCAAGTTCCAAGGTAGCCAATAACACATCCAACAAGTACATAGAAACACTAAGATCCAGTCCGAATTCATATATGGTGAAAATCAGACTGATATCCAAATTAGCTAGCTACAGTGGGAAAATGTTTTCACACTCTGTTTAACTACTTACAGATTACTGCACATCAGTACTTACTGGACAGCCTCCAGGACCTTAACTATAAAAAGGAGATATCTAGAAGAGTCACCAAAGGCTACCAAAAGAAAATGGATAGTATACATACAGCCATCTTATCTCTAAAAAGAAGAATTATCTACCTGAAATGGGCTGATCTTAGAAAAACAACATTTTCTAAAATAAAACAGGCCAATTTGGCCAAAAACTATAGTCAGTGTAGACTATAGACTCTGCACTGAATGTATTGAACGTATAAAATATCCGCTTGAGAGAACCTAAAGTAATTTACTCCTTCACTCCAATAAGAATTTATTCACAATCAACAACAACCAAAACTGAGGAGCAACATTGATATCTTACCATCTGGAGGTCATTAATTACCCCAGTATATATATATATATATATATATAAGTACGTATAGTATAAAATCCAGACTGGAATGGATCTCAAACACTGTGTTCCTTTAAAATTGACTCAAGCTATGTATACATAAGTAAGTGAACTATACAGTGTTATAAATGATGTTAACTCTAAAGAGAAAAACAGTTTTTTGGCAGGAACCATGCTAGTAAGGGTAACAATAGTCTTTGAAACTGTAGAACATTGCGTACTATATTCAAAACTCAAAATAATTTGTTTCAGTGAAAGATCTTTCAGATGGATACAGAACTGCCTTATAAAAAAACATAATAGGCAATTCTTTCTCTCTTGTGGATGTCTTTGAAGGTGGAATGCCACAGGGCCCAGTATTTAGGCCTGCATTATTTCTCACATCATGATTGACCTAGGCCTTGACCTGCTCTAGCTTCAGGTAATTGCTATGATGTGTTTCTCATGACTTCTGGAAGAAATGGGACATCAGTAGATTAAGAAAAACAAATTTAACAAAGTGAGTTTGGCAAACTCTGGAACTCAGTGCAGTGAAGTAGACTTGAAGTTATTTCCAACAAAACTGCAACCATGTTCTTCTGTTCCAGACTAAGGCTGAAGAACAGTATCTCATTGCAAGTCTTCAACCCCTGTAACACTTACATCTCACACATACAACAGCATACATATCTTGCCAAATGGATAAGATTTAGCTTTTCATTTACATTTCAGACAGAAGGTTATGTGGATAAATTGCTAAAATAACAAGTTATTTTTTTAAACCAAGAAAGACCATGGACATCAGTCTTCTGAATCCAGAACTACAGTATTTCCTTCAGTTTGTAGCACTGAACTCAGTGAACTCCAGTGCACAACACCAGAATTTTGCAAACACTGAATAAGATTTTTCATTCAACTCCCTTTTAGACTGTTATGAATACCACTGCCTAGCCCTTAAAAAGGGACTCTGAATTCTAGTCACTGTGAGAGTCACCAGGTTACTTCTTACTAGTAGCTTCAAGTTGTTCCACCTAGGTTACTGCCCTCTCCATCTCCTCTGTTAGTCTATCAGCTAGAACTTAGATGCTGAAATTATACAATGCACTCTAGACATGAAGCACTAAAATAATCTATCCTTTGTAGCTGGAGAAAGGCCATTTAGAAAAATCGCATCACCACTACAGACACAACTTTCTCAAGACATAATAAATTATTAAATATATATTATGCTAATGTCCTAACTTTACATAACTTTACATAATGAGCCATATCAATGGTTACAGCTACAGGATGCAACATTTTTTTCACAGAAGTGCTTTGATTTCTACATATTCAATGGGATTTTTTTCTATCACCATGGATGCATACATATTACCTCTGTTTTTTGGTTGTTACTAATCTTATGCTCATATACAAGTTAACCACTAACAAGGATAATCATGCTTGTAGAGACAAGCTTAACTTGAACTTTCCTGCCATCCAAAAACACAAGTACACTTAACCTACTTAGTTATAACACAATGACTTAGTGCTGACTCAATTATTCTAGCTGTAATTTTATTACAATCTGCAGGAGAAACTTAATTTGTAGCATGCATATCAGTTTTCAAATATCAACTACTAGCACTTTCTTTAGTATTAGAAGCCCAGAACTTAGCAATGTGACCCCTCCACCCACATTTGAAACAAATTACAACATTACCTGTGGCCTTCTGCTTCACAGAAGGTGGTACATTTCCTTTTGCAGTTCTCAGACATAGAAATTCAATTTTAAACATTGAGCCATTAAATAGTAAGTATTCTACTAAAATCAGTATCTTACCAGAGTTCTTGGGATCAATTTACAATGCCCATTTTCTCATATTACTAGGTAACAGTCTTTCAAATATGTCTACTGCTAAAAATCTAGGAATTTCAGTTTATTGTTGCTGTCAGGTTTTAAACAATAGTTTTAAAAATATGTTTAAAATAATTCATCTGCACTCTTGCTAGTTTATCTGCATTGACATTCTAAAGTACTATTGCTTGTTTATCAGAGGTTATTCCATCCTTGTCTAAAAGTTCCTTTTAACATTTGTCATACTCATTTATAATCAGTTCTCCCCATGTCCAAATACATTTTGTGTAGCACTCATATCAGTTGGGAGAACAGGATTTTTGCCAGTCCCTATTCTCTATGGTGGTATAACACTCAAACTCTACAGTTTAGGATTCCAGATTATCCTTTTGGTTAGTACAGGTATTACAATGAACAGTATGTGGCAAGTCGTTGGGCAATTGTTTGCTGCACATGCCACCAGCATAAGTTCAAAGAAGCATTAGATGCAGCAAATATATAGAAGACAATGCATTCTACTCTACATCCAAAAGAAAAATGAAAAAAAAGTCTCTTGGCTCTTAAATGAACAGAAACAGTATCTTTCAGGTTTTCTCCAAGACATATATAAGTTTGATTAGACTTTCCATTACTGGGTTGCAATTAAAGAAAATTCCAGTGATACAGGCCTCTCCCTGTCCCAGATTGCATCAATGAATTGTTATATATCCCCACTAGGTATAGCTCTACAACAGGTACCAACCAGGCTGTTGTACTGCATACATCCAGGCTGTTTACTCAAGCTCCTGCTTATCTCTCATAGGTTCATACATTCATAAGTGATTACTAGGCTAATACAAGAGCCTTTACAAGCCTAACCAATATATTAAAGATAAAACAATATTATATCTTAATTCCCTAAATATGGGATGGGGTAGTATCAGGGTAGTGGGTCTTAGCGTGTTGGAGCCCTGAGTCATTTTACAGACTGCCTGTGTCTATAAGGGACATAAACAGCACCCTGGGAGTAAATTTACCATTCCCCATCCATCTATCCAAATTCTTTTTGAACAGAGTGAGGTACAGGCTATGTTTTACAAAGATGGGAATTTTATTCCATAGATGAGATTGCCTTTGGGATACAAATCCATCTATCCAACAAGTTCAGTTACAGTCACAAAAATGTCATTGGACCGTGTAACCCTTGTATAATATTTTTTGGGAATATGTAACTTTTCATCAGGGATGGATCAGAGAATGCCTTGTAGGTCGGGCATAAGTCACCTCTCAATAAACAATATGAGATGGAGTAAAGGGATAGGGTCTTTAGTTGGCCTGCATAAGACATGTGTCTTACACTTAGTATTTTTTTTAGTGAGAAACCTCTGGGGCCACTCCAGTTGGTATAAGTGTCAGGCTAGGTACATGCAGAAGTGAGCACTCTACTTGATTATCGGCCTGAGGAGGGACAAGTACAACTATGACTTCCTTCGATTTTGAAGGCCATGCATTTACTTATAAGTTGAGCCACACAGAAGGATTTCTTCACTACCATAGCTGTTTGGTGGTCAAAGTTTAGGTTACTAGCTATCTGAGTTCCTAGGTGCCTCACCACTGGGTTTACTTTTAGGGGTGTGTTCCCAGTATTATAATTTTCAGGGATATATGATTTACTGAAGGGTATGATTACATATTTTTTAGCATTTAGTCTTGGACCGTTGTCTTAGCAAAAGTTGTTTGTCATTTTTAGGCCTGCTTGCAGAATGTCAACATCATCTGGGGATTCAGTGATTGCTCCCGGCTTACAGTCATCAGCAAACCTGGTGAGTCAGAGGCTCCCAACATTGGCTTTCTCTTCAGAGAGATATATACCAAACAGGAGGGGTTCCAACATTCAGCCCTGTGGGACACCTCCAGTAACATTTTTTTTAACAGAAGTGGATTCACCTATCTGGACAACATGTGTCCTGTCAGTAAGCCAGTTTGCTATCCATCTGACAATGTAGTGGTTTAAGCCTAACTCAGCAAGTTTATCTATGACCCAGATTGGAGGACTGTGTTAAAAGCTTTGCCAGGTCTATATAAGCAATGTGTACCATTTTACCCTCATCCATGGCCCTGGTAACTTTCTCAAAGAAGTTTACCAGACTGACCAGGCAAGAACTCCCTTTGACAAAGCCAAATTGGGTCTGGTCCAGTGTTTGGAGATTTCCTATGTTGCTATAGATCAGGTCCATGATAATTCTCTCTCCATGGCCTTGCAGATAAGACTGGTCAAGCTTATGGGTCTTTAGTTCTCTGGGTCATTTGATGGATTCCCCTTGTGCAGACAGATGACTGTTGCAGTCCTCCAGTCCTCTGGGACAAAGCCCGTCTAGAGGCTGTGGTTAAAGAGGGTTTCTAGTGGCTCTGATAGATTTTGTTTTAAGCTATTTAAGAAACATCCTGGAATGTTGTCGGAACCCATGGAGGCTGTGTTTTGTTTCTTTTGGGTTTAGTGAGTGCAGTAATGACCTGTTCCCCCATAATTATTAGTAGGCGGATGGTTGAGGGTATTTCTTTGGATGTGTTAGGAGGTGATGGGAGGGAGAAGTTTGAGCTGAACTTGTTGACCAGTATGTTTGCTATTATGATTAACTCAGCATGTTGAGAGTTTCCCATGAGGTTATGATCATAATTACAAAAACCTTATGGTTATCTTTCAACTGGGAGGCTATCTCTGCCTCATAGTTTGCTTTGACAGATTTGGCCAATCTCTAATTTATTTGTTTAGACTGGTGAGTGTCTTTTTGCATTGCCTTGTCTGTTCATTCTTGGATTTGGAGAGGATTTGTTTCCTTTTGTTGAATAGCCTATTTATGCTAGGGGTCTAACAGGGTGGTTTATTTCTATAAATAATCAGGTTTGACACAGACAGGTGCTGCCTACTGTATGCAGCTATGAATGTGGTTGTACAGTGCTTTTGTATACACCTCAGAGTAGGCCTCAGCATCATTCAAGTTCAGAGGGGCTTGAAATTTATTAAGCTGTCACTTAGTTTGAGGTAATTGGCCTTATCAAAGTTCTTAACAGATTTGGAGTTTGTTGGGGTTTCTAGGTTATTTTTAATAAAGGAGATGATTTTGTGGGCAGATCTTACCAGGGAGGGAGTTAATGCATGGAGGGAGCAGCATTGCCCCATGTTTATGAGTACTAAGTCTAGGATATTTGAACCTCTAGTTGGAAAGCTAACCAGTTGCTCCAGAGTGTTTGTGTTGATGAAGTCCAAAAGTCTCTGAGCAAGTGAATTATGGGTTGTATAAGTCTCCCAGTTCATGGAGGGGTAGTTGAAGTCACCTAGATGTAGCATGCTGACTGAATGTTAAGAGATTCCAGTAGGTTTAGGTAGGAGGTGTGGTTTTCCAGACTCATGTTAGGGGATCTGTAGATAGTTAGGATATGAAAGGGGGTAACACCTATGGTTAGATGAGCATGGAGCAGTTCAAGTGAGTCATGTTGTTGAACCAGTCTAGCAGTGTACTTTTCCTTTATGTAAACTGAGACACCTCCTCCCATTGTTTTATCCTGAGCTGAGGGGGATTGAAATGTATGAAAGGCATTGTGGCTTCTTATTTAAACTCCTAACACTCAGCATCAGTAACTTTAGGTAGTTGTGAGTGATTTTTGTTATGTTCATAGGTTCATAGGTTCATACTAGGCTATCTGCCCTAGGGCATTTATAAGCCTAGCCAGAGTGTGTTTGGCTTTCGCCACCCATTTTAAATTAATTTTGCTATGCCCTTTTTCGAGGTTAGTATACTGTTCCTCTGTCTAACAGTGACACAGAAGTGATACCAGGGGTAAATCTACGATCTCCCATCCACTCATCAAGATTCCTCTTGAAGACAGTCAATGAGGGACTCTGCCTAACCTGGACTGGGATTTTATTCCAGAGTGAAGGGAGCCTCTAGGTTATGAATCTGTCCCTCCAGCATGTCCTATTTATTTCAGTGCTGAGGTTCAAGTCTCTCAACCGCGTAGCTTGATGGGATTTGGATTTTCTGAGGTGCAGCATGTCCATTAATTCTGGGTTGGACATGGCTTTATAAGTCAGGCACAGATCGCCTCTGAGCAGGTGGTATGCCACTGAGTAGAGCTGGAGTTTCTTTAACCGGGCAGCATATGGCATCTGTTTGAGCCCTTTGATCCTCTTGGTGAGGTACTTTTGGGGCCTTTCCAGTTGCTGCAGGTGTCTGGTAAGGTACATCCCAAAAGGGGCATTGTACTCAATTATGGGCCTGATGAGGGATGAGTAAAGAGGCACAATGACCTCCCCTGATCTAGATGTGAATCCCTTCATGATTAGATGGGCTATATAAAATGTTTTTCTAACCACTTTGGCCACGTGGTTGTCAAATAAGAGATTACTATCAACTTGGGTCCCCAAGTCCCTAATTACTTCTTCTGTACTTAATGGATTACCACCTATGTGGTAATTTGTGGGCACTTTGTTTTTGCCCAAGGGGATGACTATACACTTTTTGGCATTTAGCTTGAGGCCATGGCTCTGGCACCAGTTGTCTGTTTCTATGAGGCCCTTTTGGAGGATGCTTGTGTCTGCTGGAGAGTCGATTATGGTGCCCAGTTTGCAGACATCTGCGAACTTGGTCAGCCACAGTCCTTCCGTGTTTGCCTGTACCTCCGAGAAATATATACCGAACAAGAGAGGTCCCAGGACTGAGCCTTGTGGGACGCCACCTGTAACTGGTTTGGAGTCTGACATGGCTCCAGCAATTCTAACCATGTGGGTTCTGTCCTTGAGCCAGTTTGCAACCCATCTAGTGACATAGAGGTTTATATTTAAGCTGGTGAGCTTATCTATAATGCCCGAGTGGTGTATTGTATCGAAGGCTTTTGCGAGGTCCAGGTAGGCTGTGTGGACCACCTTCCCCTCGTCAATGGCCTTGGTGACTGTTTCAAAGAAATCTACCAGGTTTAAGAGGCAGGATCTGCCCTTAACAAAGCCGAACTGGGTAGGATCCAGTGTCTGTAGGTCCCCAATATCTTTATTTATAAGGTCCATGATGATCCTTTCCATAGCTTTGCAGACCAAGCTAGTCAGGCTTATGGGGCGATAGTTTCCAGGATCCGTTGAGGCACCACCTTTGTGGAGAGGGACCACTGTTGCTGTACACCACTCTTTGGGTACATATCCTGTAGTAAGGCTGAGATTGAACAGTAGTTTTATGTTTGGGTTTAGCTCTTCTTGGAGTTCATGTAGGACGCAGCCCGGGACACCGTCTGGTCCCATTGATGCTGTGTTTTTTGCTTTGGAGAGGGTGGCTCTTACCTGAGCATCAGCGATGTCAGGGGGGGCAGCACTCTGCTGGGATAGATATTTGCCCTTTTGGTGGGGAGGGGGGAGAAGTTTGCGCTGAACCTGTCAGCTAGGATGTTGGCAATGTCTGTGGGTTTGGTGTATTTTTTGTCATTTTGGACTAATTCTGAGCATATCTGGGAATTCCCACCCAGGTTCCTAACATAACTAAAGAAAGCCTTGTGATTATCTTAGTGTCCTGTGCAATTTTTCTCTCGAAGCTGGCCTTAGACGATTTTATGAGTGCCCGTAGTTTTTTGCTAATACTGATCAGAGATGCCTTCCCTTTTTGGGATTTTGCTCTATCATGTAGTAGCTTCCTCCTTCTATTGTATAGCTTGTTTATGGCTGGGGTCCACCAGACAGGACGTCTGCCTTTGGAGGATTGGGTCTTGGTTTTATTTGGGATTGCATGATCCATGCATTTCTGAAGGTGTTCATAGAATGCGTTTATAAAGGATTCTGCAGTCTGGGCCATATTTTCCACAGGCCTGGGGGCTTTGAAGGATTCCACCTCGGTTTTAAGGAGTGTGAAATTTGCTTTAGAGAAGTTTTTCACTGTGGTTTTCTGGGCAGGGGGTGGGGACGGGATGTGAATATCCGGTGAGATTAGTTTATGGTCTGATCTTACCAGTGAGGGATACACTTCTGGTCTGGAGCATAGAGTCCCCATGTTGGTGACGATCAGGTCCAGTATGTTTTCCCCTCTTGTGGGAGTGGTAACAAATTGTTCCATAGCATTTGAGTTTATAAATTCTAGGAACCTTTGGACTAGGGTGTTGGAGCTAGAGTAATGCTCCCAGTCTATGTTTGGGTAGTTGAAGTCACCCAATATAATGGTGTTTGGAGAGACCTTCATATTTTCCAGTGTTCCATGTTGCAGGGTTTAACAATTTGGCATGGTCTAAAAAAGGCACTATGAGGATAGATGCAGTTTTTCCAATATCCAGAAGCTAAGTGGTGTTAGTGCAGACCGTGTCTGGCAAAGCATTGTGGCTTGTCAGTCATGTCTCCTCAGGCTGACAGATATTGGATTCCCTTGTTGTGACACCAGAAACTAAGCCAGTTATTAAAGTAAATCATTTTTTTGCTAGTGCTGTGGTATAATCATTGATAAAGGGAGGATGCTACTCAAGGCTAGATTCATACCCACCTGGGACACATATTCTGAGAATCCCATTATGTACCTCTTCATATAATTCAGTGAGGTATGTCTTAGGCAATTTACGCCCACATGGACTATGAACGTTTCATACTAGTACTTAAGCAATAACCCATGCCTGGGTGTGGGTAATGCTGGATTTACCCATGGTTGGCGTAGTTTGGTCATGAAGGTGAAGCCCAAGTGGCCAAACAAAGACAACCGTGGGTAAATCCAGCATTACCCACACCCAGAAGTGGGTTATTGTTATTATAAAATGACATTATTTAAGAAAAAAAAATACTTAGTTTTCTTAAATAATGGCATTGTATAATGCCTCCTTGTTGCCTTTCTGCAGCTGTCCGGTATTCTGCAGCAGTTCTGATGTACTGCGCATCTGTATGCTTATGCAGTACATCAGAGCTGTGGGTGGAAGCAACAGAGAAAGCAAGATCTCCGTTGCTTTTTAGAAAGTGTCTCGCTATGTTAAAGGAGTTTAACATAGCGAGATAGCTTTAAAAAAAGCAACGGAGAAAGTTCCGTTGATTTTTTTAAAGCTGTCTCGCTATGTTAAACTCCTTTAACATAACAAGACACTTTCTAAAAAGCAACGGAGATCTTGCTTTCTCCATTGCTTTAGAAAGTGTCTCGCTATGTTAAAGGAGTTTAACATAGTGAGACAGCTTTAAAAAAATCAATGGAGATCTCCGTTGCTTTTTTTAAAGCTGTCTCGCTATGTTAAACTCCTTTAACATAGCAAGACACTTTCTAAAAAGCAATGGAGATCTTGCTTTCTCCATTGCTGTAAGAAAAAAAAAGACTTATACTAATGGAAAAAGTCCAGGCGACCGGACCTTTTTCCATTAGTATAAGTCTGATTTACAACATGCATGCTGACCAATCAGCATGCACATTTTGGAATATTAATGGGGGGGTCATTGTATAATTGTGGTTTAAACACCTAATTGCATGAGTGATCTGGCAGATCCTGGTTCCCGACAAACAGCTCACTGGGATCTTCTCCTTGTTTAAACTGGTAATGGGGACATCAGTATATCTTACAGTGGAATCCCCAATATTTAAAATGTTTGGCTGTGTGGTGTGTTGCCTTATGGGCTTGGAAGAGGGCTACAATGATTTTTTAGTGTTATGTATTGTGTGAGGTGCTGAATTTTTTGAGAGGAGCAACCGGAAGATGCTTTTAGGAGGTCTTGTAGGGTTGGGTAGCTTACATGTGTGTACCTCTGCATATGTGGGTCTATGCTGGTAGTAAGTGCTTTGGGTGTAACGCTGACAACCTGGTTTTCATTTTTCATGTGTGTATATGAGAGCTTTGTCTCCAGTGACATTGTATATATATATGTATATATATATATATATATATATATATATATATATATATCTCACAAACTGTTTGTCTCTTCTAAAATTAAATGGTTGTCTGTGAACATGAGGCACTTACCACACTGCCTCAAGATGCACATATCCACCAGGCCAGAAAGAGGAAACAGAGATGACAGGGAAGCACCTATTCATTATACCAGATTGTTAGAAAAATATGTATTAATGCGTGTATGCTTAATGCCAATTAATAATCAAAAGAATTAATACGCTTTTCATTCTATTTTACATGCACTGTGTTATATATAAATTGAGTTTCATATGAGACTTGAAAAAGATGCTTTTTGAAAAGTGCAGTATGCTTTCTGAAACTTGCGAGATGCCCTCTGACCTAGTAACTGCTAGCACAGCAATATTCATGTTTATGCCTTTTGGAAATGTACTTGAGAAGCAGGTGCTTATCTGCTAGGTCAGGAACAAATGAATGAACAATACTATATTCTGTAAATGTAATGATTTTAAACAATCAGCTCTGTTCAAAGCATGAGAACATGTGCAGCTGCAGTAGCTTAGAGATAAAGTAGACAAAGGATTATTTGAGAAATGAACTGTTAGCATTGTGCTTGAATTAGCCATAGTACCTTGAATGGTAACATAACATGTATCTAACTGGTAGTAATCAAGGCCATGTTGTTTTCCTCAGGAAGTTTCACATAAAAATTGATAAATCAGCACAAATTCATGGGAATGATGGTCAACAGATGATGATGAAAAAGGTGGTAATCTGTTACGTCAGCTTGGTAGGCCATGTCTAGTTAGAGAATGTATAAAAATGAAAGTATTTCCTGTTTCTAGTTAGACAAACTCTGTAATAGCACATTTTTCTCTCCTTGCTGCAAGATTAAAGTGCCTTAACCTGAACCTACTGTGTTTTGATAATTTTTAAAGCATATTTTTCCTTTGTCAGTTTGGTCCTTCGGACCGGAAAGTACCTCTCGCTCTTGGCCTAGGTCAGAATTGGGCCCGGTGGCATGCATCCGTACGTAGAAGAGGCCAAATTGGCTCTTCTGTGTTGAAAGACCTCTGACTGAATTGTCGTTCGAAAGAGGCCAGCCACTGTTTCTGATCTGGGATTGGAGGACGAGTCAACGATCCGGTAGATCATCTCACGGAGGGTCAGGTAAGGAGGAATTACCTTATTTTTGTTTTAAGATCATGGACTAGTTACAAAACTGTTTTTGTCAGGAAGATTTGCATGTGCAGATCAGGGACAAAAAAGGGTTACTGTTTTGTCATAGATCAGGGAAACAGAATAGGTAGGCAGTTATTCTAGATAAACTGTGAAAAGGTATAGAACCGTGGTACCACGTGATAAAAAGGGTTACGTAACAATTTACAGCTTAGCTAAGGTAACAATGGGAAACCAGTGCACGAAAAGTTCCCGAGACCCGCCCCTAACTGAAGACGCAAAATATATGCAATTACAGCGTGCCGACAATGTTAAGTATTATACAAAATGGGTTGATAAGTATAAATTCGATGGTAATTTAGATAAACTCGCACTTATTAAACTTGTCAGGCAACTAAAAACAGATGCAAAAGGTCAATTAAAAAAGCAACGACAATTAGGAGTCCCTCAGGCACATAGGTGGCTTAAGGAAGCAAATCACAGGGAACAAAAGATAAAAAACGATGTTCTTAGACAAAGAAGATAATAACTTGGTAATAGCAACGGCCCCTCCTTCATCCCCTCCACTTCCCTTACCAGAATATGAAGCGAGTGGACAAGCTGATCCATCTCTGCTATACCCAGCTGTTTCCACAGCATCAAAACCATTTGTCAGGGATCCTATCGAGACAAGGTCTTGAACACGCAACTTGAGAAGGGAGTTTGAACTATGTGAAATAAATAGAAATCACAAGCTATGAGTGAAGAAGAAATATGTCCACTCATAGAAGTACCAAATCCTCAGGCAGGACAGGCAGGACAGGATCCGACTCTTTTGGTTTATAGACCGTGGATACCAGAAGATATCCAGAAAGCCACAGAGGGAATTCCCCATCCGAAAGTGAATTTTTGAAAATTTTTAGAAGACTTACAGGGTATGAGATTAAGTTACCATTTGAATGGAGAAGAAGTAGAAAAAGTAGTTAGACAAATTGTAGGTCCAGATTGGCACATGATCAGTGGCGACTGGAATCCTCGTGACACACAGCTTAGACCACTCCCACATACTAATGCAGAATTGTATGGAAGAGTGAAAGGTCTGACAGACCGAATCTCTGAAAAATGGAAGCCTAGGGCTGATTGAACTTGCATTAATCAGTAAATTCAACAAGAAGGTGAAACAGTTGATAGATATTATGCTAGATTATTAGAGTGTTTTAATAACCACTGCGGAATGCAGATACCAGAAAACCAGACACAAGATTCCCCATATGAACAACAGCTAAAAAATGCATTCTTGAAGGGTAGTATAACTCCCATTAGCAGCTTTATTACAAAGCACATGGTAGATCATTGTACAAGTAGATTGCGGCCATTACTTGAATATGCTAGACATTTTAATAGTAAAAAGAAAAAGAAAACTCAAGTATTTTCAGCAGAAGATGAGTCAGAAGTATTTGTAGTACAAACTGGGAGAAAGGGTAAGAAAAATACCTAGAGAAATAAACAATCTGACAAGCGATCGGAAGATTTTGAAGAAAGGAAGAAAAGAGGTGAATGTTTTAAATGCGGGAAAAAAGGACATTTAGCAAGGGATTGCAGGCTAAATAAAAAGGTGACTACAGAAAATAAGGAGGATGAGGAATGACTATATGATAGTCAGGAATCACTGAATGAAGATGAACAGGAAAAGACAAGTGCGAATGTGATAGCAAGGGTAGAGGATGTGACAGAAGGGGTAGAGGATGTACATGAATTTGTAGACATTGAAGAAAATGAAATTTTGGACTTAGCCTTATTGAGCCTGGAGCTTTACTTAGCAGACACAAAACCGGAAGTGACGCTTCTGGTAGAGGGGAGGGAAGTCAAATTTTTGTGTGACTCAGGGGCTTCACGGACCCTGATACACCCTTCCAAATTACCGGAAGATTCAGAATCACCAGATTATATACTAGTGAAAGCAGCTAATGGACAGCTGTATCAGGAGCCACTCTCCCATGACATAGCGATAACAGACCCCGTTTCAGGAATGACCCAGAGAAGTAAAATTGTAGTTTCTGCAAAATGCCCAGTAAACCTTTTGGGTAGAGATTTAATGCAGATATTTGGCATAGCCATAGTTCCAACCATGCAGGGTATGGAAGCACAGAGACAAATGGATACTTTTGTAGTGTGACCGGAGGGTGAGATATATTATTGGTACAGCCAGGACTTGGTTACGACTGGTCCAGGGGCAGTAACCGAAGAACTGATGAACATAGCCATCAGTAAATCCCCCTCCCTCGACATTGACAAACAGCATTTGTTGCATTGTACTCTATATTACTGTAATAGACCAGGACCTAATAAAGAATATGAGCAGGAATTGTTTCAGAATCACGCAAACAGACTAGTGTTACGAAACTTGTACTGGGACACAGAAGGAAACAGTGTAGTAAGCTGTTCATTGCCTCAGGAATTTTTAGCACTTTACAAATCTAATCGATTGCCACATGTTAGCTTAACTAAGAATAGAAATTTGAAATGGGTAGACTTAGGAGAAAAAGTCACAAGGTGGGTGAAACAGACAGAATTAGAACTCTCCGAACAAGGAGTACAGAAACAGAAATTGAATTGGATAACACAGACACACCCAGCTGTGCATTCACAGGCTAGTGAGAATAGTTGAGTATTACTCTTATTGGAGGAAGAGGAAAAAGCCTTGCGAAACATACCAGAGACTCTCTGGTCAACAGGGAAATCAGATGTAGGACTTATACGAACAGCAGGACCAGTTACTATTATGCCAAAGTCAGCATTTAGACCTCAGAAAAGACAGTATCCCTTGAGAAAGGATGCAGAGATAGGGATCAAACCTATAATAGCAGCCTTACTTAAGGAAGGAGTCTTAATAGAATCTCCCAATTCATGTAATACACCCTTATTTCCTGTCAGGAAAGCAAACGGGGAATGGCGTATGGTCCAAGATTTACAAGCTGTAAATAATGCAGTTATACCCAGGGCACCAACGGTGCCAGATCCGCACACCTTACTGAATGATTTAAAGCCACAGCAAAAGTATTTTTCTGTGGTAGATATTAGCAATGCATTTTTCTCAATACCGATACACCCCGACAGCCAACATTGGTTTGCATTTACGTTTCAGGGGAAACGGTATATATACGAGATTACCACAGGGATATTGTGAAAGTCCAACAATATTTGCACAAGAAATGGCAAGCAACCTGGCGGGATTTATTCCACCGTAAGGTAGTCAAATTTTACTTTATATAGACGACATTCTGCTGGCAGCCCTCACCCAGCAAGAATGTAAAGAGGACACCATAGCATTATTACAGTTTTTAGCTACTCAAGGACACAAAGTAAACAAGAACAAACTACAACTTTGGAGAAAACAAGTTAAGTACTTGGGATATGTAATATCCAAAGAAGGTAGAATATTAGACGAAGATAGAAAAACAGCAATATTACAAGCACCTAGACCAACTACCAAGAAGGAAATTATGTCCTTCCTGAGAACTACTAACTTTTGTCGGAGTTGGATACCAAATTATGCCTTGGAATCTGCTCCACTGACTAATTTAATATTCAAAAAGCCGATGGCAGCACAGGATTTATTACAATGGACACCAGAAGCAGAAGCAGCTTTCTGCAAGCTGAAACAACTGATAGCATCATCCTTAGTTTTAGGATTACCGAACTATCATAAGCAATTTTTTCAAACTGTAGACTGTAAGCAAGGTTATATGACATCAGTATTGACACAGCAACATGGGGACAAGCAGCGCCCCATAGCTTACTATTCATCACAGTTAGACCCAGTGGCGCGGTCCCTGCCCCACTGTGTACAAGCAGTAGTTGCAGCTGCAATGGCAGTGCAGGCTTCGGCCTCAGTAGTGTTATTCCACCCTCTCACACTGAGAGTGCCTCATGCAGTCGCAATTATTTTACTGCAAGAAAAAGTAGCATATCTTTCTCCTGCTAGACATCTTTCCTGTATGACTATACTGTTGAGCCAACCTCATATGACAACTGAACGATGCACAACTTTGAATCCGTCAACCTCACTCCCAACCCCTGCAGATGGCAAACCACACTGCTGCCTGCAGGGGATTGAGCAAAAGACATTACCTAGAGAAGACCTTACAGATGTTCCCTTGGATGATGCCGAGGTGACATACTATGTGGACGGCTCGTGCAGGAGGGGTCCTACAGGACAGATCCTAGTGGGGTATGCAGTCATTTCCGATACTGAAACTTTAGAAGCAAAATCTTTACCACACAATTTATCTGCACAAGCAGCGGAGTTGATTGCCTTGACAAGGGCATGTACCTTAGCAAAAGGTAAGAAAGTGAATATTTATATTGACAGTCAGTATGCTTTTTCTACTGTACATGTTTCTGTGCAGCAGTGGAAAAATAGAGGAATGATAACATCTACTGGTAAACCAATTAATCATGCGCAATTCATTTTAGATTTATTAGACTCTATTCAGTTACCTCAAAAAGTAGCTATTTGCAAATGCGTAGCTCATACCAAGCAACAGGATAGAATTTCAAAAGGTAATGCGCGGGCTGATACAGCTGCGAAACAGGCAGCTTCAGCCTCAGAAGCTTTTCTTTTGAGTGAGGAATTACAACCCTCTGAGATTTTAGATTTAGAAATGTTAAAAACAATGCAGACACTTACTACAAATGTAGAAAAACAGAAGTGGATAAAACGAGGAGAAATCCTTGAAAAGGGACTGTACATCTCCAAGGAAAAGAAACCAATTTTGCCATCTAACTTGTTTAGATATGCAGCTTTGTTGAGCCATGGGCAGAGCCATGTCTCAACAGGGGGGGATGGTACAGTTAGTGAATCGAGTGTTTACAACATATGGATTTACAAATTACACAAATAATTTTTGTGCAGCATGCCATGTTTGTAACAAGCATCATGCACAAGGGGCATTGAAGCCTAAGCAAGGGAGTTTCCCCTACACCACCGTATCCGTTTCATACTATTTGTATGGATTTCATAGAACTAAATAAATGTGAGAATAAAAAGTATTGCCTTATCATTATAGATATGTTTTCTAAATGGGTGGAAGCTTTTCCAACTAAAAATCGGGATGCAGCTACTGTTGAAAAGGTCCTTGTTAAAGAAATTATACCCAGATTTGGCATACTGGAAAAGATTTATAGTGATAATGGTACACATTTCGTGAATCAAACAGTGAAACAACTTAGTTGTTATTTCGGAATATCATTAAAAAATCACTGCGCCTACCACCCCCAATCTGAAGGATTAGTTGAGAGGCATAATGGGGTGTTGAAGAATAAGCTTAGGAAGTTGATGAGTGAGACACAAAAGAACTGGGTGCACTGTTTGCCTCTAGCACTGTTGAGCATGAGAACTGTTCCAAATGCAAAGGGATTAACTCCTTTTGAAACTTTGTTTGGGAGGGCATATTATACATGTCAGTGGAAACCTCTCATGTCTGCAGAGCAAGAGGCTGACAGTTCACTTGCAGGGTATATGAGACGATTTTTGAATAACAAACTTTTGCAGTTAAATTCTGTTTCAGATAAAGAGCAACCAAAATTGGAAGCACCAGTAGCCCCAGGCACCTGGGTCTGGGTGAAGATTGTGAAGCGAAAGAACTGGAGTTCTCCGAAGTGGGAAGGACCATACCAGGTACTACTGTCGACACCCACTGCAGTCAAGATCGCAGAGCGAGCTTCCTGGATTCATTTGACGCACTGTAAACTGGTTAAGAACTTTGAATTGGACAAAAACTTTGTTACTGTTGTACAACGAGAACATAATGGCCAGGTACAGAGTGAATAGAGACACTGAGCAACTTCAGAAAACTTGTATGATCATTTTGATAATTATGCTAATCACATTGTTCTTTTTGTTTTGTCCACTTCTTTTTCCTGCCACAAAAGTTGAACTGATTAAACATAATGAACCAAACATAGACTGGCATCCGAACTTTAACACTTATCAGGCAATTACACGTGTGTATGCTGAGACTTTTAATGTTTCGAACTGCTGGGTCTGCACGGCCATACCAACAGCATACAGGGGTTTATTGATGGCTGCTATCCCCCTAGGGGTCAATGAGACCTGGGAAAATCTGTTTTTTGACACAGTTGCTATTAAAGCACATGATAAGGTAGCACTGTATTTGCCTGTAACACAAAAAGGAATTGTATGTTTTTACAAAAATGATACCATCCAAGTGGGATGGAGCAAGTGTAATGTCACTGTACAGTATAAATGTTATAAAAAAGCAAATGATTTAGGTGGATCTTGTAGTACAGATTATAACTCATTTTTGAAATCTATGCATAAGACTCTTGAACAGGTACAACGTAATCCTGTACTTTTTAAACAGTTATCTGTAATAGATAGGAAAATGTTTCATGCAGGGCAGTCATTTCATAACAAAGTAACAACTAAAGTAAAGGACTGTTATTTTGTGTGTGGTAAAAAAGCATATAAATGGTTATCTGAGAATTGGTCTGGCAGTTGTTTTTTGGGTTACCTGGTCCCGGCCATCTGACACACTGCAGTTTTGCCTCAGGGAAATATTCGAAATACCCGAGATGTGACCGAAAAGACTGTTAAGAAACCTGAGAATCCAGTGGGACAGATCGAAGCGGGCTGGAAAGACCATCGTAATGTGGGAACCAAACTTGCGCACATGGACTTGAGTGATGCTGTCATATCCTGGGCAGGTATATTACCTGCATATGGTGCAGTTAAATCGATATGGGAGCCGCAAAAACTGTCAAAACTTCTCGAAGTAATGAGTAATGTGACTTTTTCTGCTCTTGAACTGATAACTGATGAACTGAATGCCATGAGAACTGTAGTACTCCAAAACCGAATGGCTCTTGACTTCACCCTAGCGGCGAGGGGTGGGATGTGCGCTTTAATCAAAGAAGAATGCTGTGCATTTATTCCTGATCATCAGCATGAGATTAACGATCATCTCGAGGTGATTCAGCAAGTGTCGGCCATGACCAAACCAGGCCCAAACCCTCTGACAGACTTTTTCCAGAATGTATTTGGGGGGTGGGGTTCCATCCTAATGAACATATTGATTGCCATTGGGGTAGGATTACTCCTAATAGGAGTTTGTGTTTTTGTGGAATCCCCTGCATGAAGAAATGAATCAAAGAATTCATAGATATATCAGTATCTGAGACTATGTATCAAAGTATGAATTTGAAGAGCTGCTAGAATGCGAAACACTTTCATAAAAGTTTAAACTGAATGACTTTCTTAACTGCAAATCCTGATTGGAAGAGGTTAGGAAAAGAAGCAAACTGTTTATTCTTTTTTGAAAATAGAATTAAAAAGTATTAACAGGAGGGAAATGTTTGAAAAATATGTATTAATGTGTGTATGCTTAATGCCAATTAATAATCAAAAGAATTAATACGCTTTTCATTCTATTTTACATGCACTGTGTTATATATAAATTGAGTTTCATATGAGACTGAAAAAGATGCTTTTTGAAAAGTGCAGTATGCTTTCTGAAACTTGCAAGATGCCCTCTGACCTAGTAACTGCTAGCACAACAATATTCATGTTTATGCCTTTTGGAAATGTACTTGAGAAGCAGGTGCTTATCTGCTAGGTCAGGAACGAATGAATGAACAATACTATATTCTGTAAATGTAATGATTTTAAACAATCAGCTCTGTTCAAAGCATGAGAACATGTGCAGCTGCAGTAGCTTAGAGATAAAGTAGACAAAGGATTATTAGAGAAATGAACTGTTAGGATTGTGCTTGAATTAGCCATAGTACCTTGAATGGTAACATAACATGTATCTAACTGGTAGTAATCAAAGCCATGTTGTTTTCCTCAGGAAGTTTCACATAAAAATTGATAAATCAGCACAAATTCATGGGAATGATGGTCAACAGATGATGATGAAAAAGGTGGTAATCTGTTACGTCAGCTTGGTAGGCCATGTCTAGTTAGAGAATGTATAAAAATGAAAGTATTTCCTGTTTCTAGTTAGACAAACTCTGTAATAGCACGTTTTTCTCTCCTTGCTGCAAGATTAAAGTGCCTTAACCTGAACCTACCATGTTTTGATAATTTTTAAAGTATATTTTTCCTTTGTCACAGATCCTTAGCAGATGAAAAGGAGTAGGGGACAGTCACTTAAAGACTAAGTGAGAGTGTTTAGTAGTATAATATAAGATGACCTGTAGTGGTGTTTCCCCTGCGGAAACTGGCAGCTCTTTGAGCAACTATGAACAGTTGGAGACAATGGAGAGCATTTCCTATAAAGGATTTTAAACTGGAGAGGCTTGATTATATACAAGGCACAGGTAACCACTTTTGTACATTGCTTTTATACCAGCAGGATGAAAGATAAAATTAAGCCCTCAAGCCAATCAAATAAACTCACTATAAACCTTATATCAGCAGTTCCCAACTTGGATGGGTTGAATCAGCCCTCTGCTCCCACTGGAATGTAGAATAAAACCCTCTTAATGTAAACCTAACTGGTTTTCAAGTACATTAACAACTGATTTATAACAAAAGACAGAACTCCTGCAGTATCAGGAATCCTTGGAAATAAGTTCACAAACTCTGAGAAATGTTTCCAAATACAGAAAAATGTATGCAAACATAGGAAAACTTTCAAAAACACAAAAATGTGGCAAAATTTAGAAATGTTTTGGTAAACTCAGGAGAACTTTGGCAAACACAGAACAGCTTTTGCATTATCACACAGAGGTTAGGAATATCAGAATATTGTTAAAACAACCCAATTGCAGTGCAGTAATAAACAGATGGCATTTCTTTAACAAGTATAAGCTGAAACACAGTGATAAATTCAACCAAATCAATAAATGCAACACAACTGCTAAATAGCATTTAGTGACAGCAGGTGCAAAAAAAAAACTTGTATCAGCTTTGTAGGTCCACAGATGGTGCTCAGTTATTCAGAGCTTCCCTGTGTCTGCCTTGGACACCTGTGACTACAAGACTTGGATGGCTTCTAAAACCATCTGGACCTACAAAGCTGATATGTGTATTTTTTTGCACTTGCTCCAAATTTCCCAGTGCTATTTAACACTTGTGTGCTGCATTTATTTATTTGGTTGAATTTATCCCTTTTTTAGTCTGCACTTGTTAAATAAACACCATCTGTTTGTTACTCTAATCCTTTTAAGTTGTTTTAACTGTATTCTAATATTTCCTAACCTCCTCTGGTACTGCAAAAGCTGTTCTGAGTTTGCTAAAGTTCTCCTGAGTCTGCCAAAACATTTCTAAGTTTTGCAACGTTTTTTCCTGTGTTGTAGTTCTCTTATATTGTGCACTTTTTCTGGATTTTGTTAGACATTTCTCAGGGTTAGTGAACTTAGTTCCCAGGATTCTTGATGCTTCAGGAATTCTGACGTTTGTTGTAAAGCATTTGTTTCTACCTTGAGCTCCAAACCAGCAGTTCATTTTACATTAAGAGGGTTCTTTTGCACTCTGGTGGGATCAGAGCTGAAGTCAACCCATTCACATTAGAAACTGCTGGAGGAAAGTTTATTGTGTCTTTACCTGATTGACCTGAGGGATTAACTGTCGCCCGGATTCTGAAATGCTTGCACGGAGTGCAAGATGAGTGCAGGAGCCCACGCAGGCAATATGTCTGCAGTACGATCCAGGAACAGCCGGCAGGGGTGTGCACAAGAGCTCCAGCACTAATCCTGCACAGACTAAGCCCTGGTATGCAAATCACCTCATATGTAGGAGAACTCCATGCAAATGAAGTGAATTTGCAATCCAGGAAGCTTGCAATAGTCCATGCAAGACTAATGCAATCTGCAGAAATGTACTTGGTTAGTAACCAAGTACATTTCTGCAAAATCAAAAATGGAGCTATGACAGCTCCAAATAAAGGCTGCATATCACTGAGCAAGCATGCCAATGGCCAAGTAGAAGGCCATTGGCATTGCAAACAATAAAAAAATGAAAAACCCAACTTACATATTTTTTTTTTCCAATCTCGGCTGTTTAAGCATAGGGCCGCAGTGCCAATATGTCTGCCGTGTGATCCAGGAACAGCCGGCAGGGACGTGCACAAGAGCTCCAGCACTAATCCTGCACTGAATAAGCCCTGGTATACAAATCACCTCATTTGAAGCAGAAATCCATGCAAATGAGGTGAATTTGCAATCCAGGAAGCTTGCAATAGTCTATGCAAGACTAGTGCAATCTGCAGAAATGTACTCGGTTAGTAACCGAGTACATTTCTGCAAAATCAAAAATGGAGCTATGACACCTCCAAATAAAGGCTGCATGTCACTGAGCAAGCATGCCAATGGCCAAGTAGAAGGCCATTGGCATTGCAAACAATAAAAAAAAAAAAATGAAAAAAACTACTTATATTTTTTTTCCGCCGATCTCAGCTCTTTAAGAATATGACAGCAGTGCGCAAACGGGATCAGGGGAAAATAAGAAAATAAACTTAAAATGGAAATTCTAACTAAAATCAGTATTCTGCCATGCAAGTCAATGGCAGGCAGAAGACAACCTGGCCAGTAAGTAGTGGTTGCTAAGGGGGGAGGCTCAGTGTGGGACATGTAACCATGCATTAGCAGGCAATCCTATGCAAATGAAGGGAACTATAGTGAATCCCAGTTTTCCCCAGCATGTGACGCAGGTCCCATCAGTGTAAGAGTATGAATAGCTGGGTGCAAGACTAGGATATAGGTGGCATCATGGGGGGGGTGTAGGGCATACTGTAAGCAGATTGGAGTCCAGTGGCCCTGGATTGCTCCTAGCTGAGCACAGCTAAGCTAAGGGTGTGTCTAAACCTGCGTAGCACTCTTTACAAAGTAAGCAGGTCTGCGCACTGTGCACCAGGTTTAACAGGAAGAAAAAAGAAGTTAAACTAGGAAGTAGCAGCTCTGTGTACATTTGAGCACTCCGTTTGTGCGGCACACCCCTGGGCTTAAACAGGAAAGCAATGTGAGGGGAAAACAGCAGTAGGAAGGTAACCAAGGAGAACTAGCTTAGTTGACAGGTGAAATGTATCAGAAGCAGCCAATCACACAGGAAGCAGACCAGCCCAGCCAGCACACCACTATAAACAATGCAAACATATTTGCCCCTTGTTATTCCAAATAACTCTGCACCACCGGTGTTTACAAACAGGGAAATTTTACAAAACGAAAGCAAGAGAAATAATGTTAGGGGCTGCATTTGCTATCATAAACCAGCATGTGCAAGAGGCTGAGGGTGGTGAGGATGTGAATGCTGCTGAGCAACCCACAGTGAGGAGAGGGAGAAGAGTGTACAGATCCAGGGTAACCTACCAAGAGCTACATGAGCTGGAGATAGTGGAGTGCTATAGGGTGGACAGGGACCTCCTACAGCAGATTGTTGAGCTGTGCCGGCCATGCCTCACACACAGAACTAACAGAGGGGAACCCATCCCAGTGGATACCAAGGTATGTGTAGGCCTACGAATACTATCTACAGGTACATTCCAAAGGCCAACTGGGGATATGATGGGGATATCACAGGCATCAGCATCCAGGGTACTCCACCAGTTCTTGGATGCCATGTCAGCACATGTCAGTGAGCACATATATTTCCCCATCACCCATGAGGCGTTGGCCAGCAATATGCATCTCTTCCATCAAATAGTAGAATACCCGGAGGTAGTGGGTGCAATAGACTGCACGCACATAAGCATCAAAGCACCACCTGGTGAGCAGGGTAGGGCCTACATCAACTGCAGGGGCATCCCCTCCATCAACTGCCAAGTCATATGTGATGCCCAGGGCATAATAATGAATGTGTGTGCTAGCTGCCCTGGAAGCTACCACAATTCCCACATCTGGCATCTGACGCAGTGTACCACAGATTTGCCAATGGGGACATCCCACACGGTCACCTAGTGGGGGATGCTGGATACGCACTGGAACCATGGCTGATGACACCCATTGGAAATGCACACACACCCGAACAAGAACTCCATAATGAGGCACACGCACAAACACGAATCATAATAGAGCATGTGTTTGGGATGCTCAAGTCACAGTTCCGGTGTCTGAACACATCTGTTAGAGCCTTGCAATACTCACCAACTACATGTACTCAAACTGTCCTTGTATGTGCCATGCTACACAATATGATCCTGCGGAAACAGCTGCAGCAGGAACAGCATGGGGCAGGGTTACACAGCCCCCCACCATTGCCAAGGCCTGCACAGGCACAGAGTGACTCAGAGGAGGAACAATCTAAGCCTTCCCCAGTAGGCAGATGGAAGTGTGCCCAGTATGCCCTAGCCTTGGCAAAGAGGCAAGGCATAGCACATGCACTGACACAGTAGGGACCCAGGGAATGTCACCTTTCTCCGACTCGCACATACAGTAAAAGGGAGGCCAAACACGACACTACCTGTGTTCACCAGTGTTACTTTTACTTTGGCCTTGCAGTTGCCGTCCGGGCGAGGAGTTTTGTTTTCAGCATATTACCTGTGCTTAACCATGTATAGGGAGTGTACTTTGTGCATCCGACATAGGCAGCCCTGCAGCACCACCCTCAAAACTGGAACACCCACAAGGTAAGTGACTCACACATGCCAGTTGGGGGGGGGGGGTCACATACCCAACAACTGTTACAGCCAGCAGGATAGGTGTACACAAACACAGACAAGTGCTGTACTATGGCTTCTGAATGAGCCCTATGCATAACCTCCCCCCAGAGACCTATACAGACAGACTACAGCAGGCCAGGCAGTTGGATGTAAGATGTGAAGGCTAGGAAGTCAGAAACTAATATGTAGGCAGTGAAAGCTAGGATCTGTAGTACACTGGTATGCCTCTAGCCAGCACGATAGGTAAGACTACAGACTGAAATGGAGTACCCGACATACCAGTACAGTCCTAGCAAATGTGTAGAAGTGTCAGGTGTGCCCCCCCCATCCTACGTACACTTATAGTAACAGTCAGGTGTGCCCCCCCACTCCTGTGTAGAAATGTAGAAACAGTCAGGTGTCCCCCCCACTATGCAGAAATGTAGCAACAGTACATGCTAAATGACCGATGGACACCCTGCAGACACAGCATGCTATCTATCGGTGTACAACACAAAGGTCAGCACCGCAGTACAAACAACCTGGACTTGATCCACACATGCAGTACAGATGACCATACTGGGCATGCTCACACACACAGAGGAATGAAGGCAATGTCATTCAACAACATAATGAAAGGTCATACTGGGCATGCTCATACACTTAAACACATGAAGGCCATGTCTGCAAACACCAGTGGACCAGACATATCTAGTAGTCACAGTTCTTAGTGCAGACGCATGTCAGTATTCACCACTTCTGCCTTGCACACTCAGTGGATAGGAATACAGACATATATGTAAGGACAACACACTATAATAAGCCAAAGGTAAACAGACATAGATGTGTGGAAGGGGGTCACTGTGACAAGGACCCATCTGGGACTGTCCCACCCAGCACACAGCCAAAGGGCCACAAACACATGAGGTGCAGATGTCACTCATTGCAGATACTAGCTATCAGCATCTGTCAGCATGACAGACTATGTGCTGCTCGTGCCAGCTGTGCAACATGACTGTACAAGGAAGTAGTCATCTAGTAGCTGTATACACGTACCTGTGACATATGACCCCATGTGTGCCCGCATATGGCATGTCAACCCCTACATGAATGGGTTATGGCCCATGCACACACCGCCTTCCCCATAGTAGTATTATGACAAGCCTGATGAGGTCATCCAATGTGAAATACACCTTTGTGAGAGCCATAGCTCAGGAATCTCCATGGCGCTTCCCATAACTGTATACTGCTGTAGTGATAAACTACTTAGGTAGTAGTTCAAACCCCAGACTTAGCAACTGTGTGTGTTTTTGTGTGCGTGTCGGTCTGTCTATGACTGTGTAGAGAGCAATGCTTTTTAGGATACTCACGCCCTGTACAATTCATATACTGAACTTTAGCAAGGCCGCTGATGTCACTCACCTAGAAATACATCTCTGGGAAAGTCATAGCCCAGTAATCTCCATAGTGCATCTTGTAACTGCATACTGTTGTAGTGTGATAAAGTAGTTAGGTAAGTGTTCTAACCCCAGACCTAACAACTGTGTGTTTGTGTGTGTCTTGTCTGAGAGCAATGCGTTTTAGGCTACTCACACTCTGTACAATTCATATACTCAATTTTGGCAAGGCTGCTGATGTCATTCACCTAGAAATACACCTCTGGGAAAGTCATAGCCCAATAATCTCTGTAGTGCATCCTGTAACTGCATACTGCTGCAGTGTGATAAAGTAGTTAGGTAGGTGTTCTAACCTCAGACCTGACAACTGTGTGTGTGTGTGTGTATGTGTGTCTAACTGAGTAGACAGCCATGCTTTTTAGGCTACTCACATTCTGTACAATTCATATACTCAACTTTGTCAAGGCTGCTGATGTCACTCACCTCGAAATACACCTCTGGGAAAGTCACACTCAGTAATCTCCATACCGCGTCCTGTAACGGAGTACTGCTGTAGTGTAATAAAGTAGTTAGGTAGGTGTTCTAACCCCAGCCTGGCAAGTGTGTGTTTATGTGTGAATCTGTGTGTCTGACTGAATAGAGAGCAATGCATTTTAGGCTACTCACACTTCGTACAATTCATATACTCAACTTTGGCAAGGCTGCTGATGTCACTGACCTAGACATACACCTCTGGGAAGAGTGTAGCTCTGTAATCTCCATAGCGTGTCCTGTAACTGCATACTGCTGTAGTGTGATTTAGAACTGTGGTAGGGTTCGATCTCCACCCATGGCAGTTCTGGATGTTTTGTGTGTGTTTCAATGTGTGTGTATGGAGCAATGCATTATAGGCTACTCACTCGCAGTATATTTCAAATGCCCTACTGTGGCAATTCTGCTGATGTCATTCATTGTGAAATACAACTTTGGGGAGACAGTTCATCAGTAATCCCTGTGGTGCAACCTATAACTGCTCCATGCTGTAGTGTGATATAGGCCTTGGTCAGGGGTTGGATACCCACACATGTCAGTTGTGGATGGTTTGTGTGTGCCTCACTGTCTCTGTAGGGAGCAAAGCATTTTAGACTAGTCACTTGCAGTACAGTTGAAATGCCCTACTTTGGTAATCCTGCTGATGTCATTCATTGTGAAATACACCTTTTGGGAAGGACTTCTGTGGTGTGTCCTATAACAGCTCCATGCTGTAGTGTGATATAGACTTTGGTCAGGGGTTCTATACCCAGTCATGTCAGTTGTGAATGTTTTGTGTGTGTCTCACTGTCTGTGTAGGGAGCAATGTATTTTAGGCTAGTCACTCACAGTACAGTTGAAATGCCCTACTTTGGTAACCCTGCTGATGTCATACATTGTGAAATATACCTTTGGGGAAGAAGTACTCCAGTAATGTCCATTGTGTGCGTGTGTGTAACTCGTATCCTGTGTAGAGCTGATAAATCACTTTGTGTATGTTGTGCAGTGTCCTGGGTACAAGCCTTGCAGAGGCAGCTTACTTTGTTGCTGGCCAGAACACTCCCACTTACCCCCACGCTAACCTCTTTAAAAGGAAAGAAAAAAGGGTTGATAGGAAAATGGTGAAAAAGGGGCACACAGAAGGTAAGACAGTAGGGGAAATAGCTAGGCATGTGCAGAAAGTGTGTAGGAATGGTCCATAGCCGCCCATTTCTGCTACAGCAACAGCTGTGCATATACACTGAATTTAGAGGTAGATTTGGACCATCAAGTACCTGGCAGAGAGATGAGGATGACATAAATTAATTGTGATGCCAATTAGACCAGATTACTTGTCCAGTGGACACGTGTACAAAATGGACAGCCATGTCTGGGACAAGATTGTTTTGTAGGAACATATTGGGATATCGGAAGCCCACAAGCCCCCTAGTGATAACAGTGGGACTGAGGTCCCCACCTATGAGCAGTCACCATGGTGTCACCACAGTGCCATATTCTTGAGAAATATGACTGCAGACCATCCTCTTGCTGACACATGTATACCTAAAACACAAATGGATAACATTATGGAGATAACAATCAGTGTTACTGACAGCTGAAATGCATCATAGCTGCATGGCTACACTACCTGACATGTATGCATTACACATTACCCCTGACAACATCTTACACTGCAGTACACTGCAGCACTCTTTAACAGTCACAGTGTGCATCAGAACCATATTAGTCTGTCCCTGCATCAATGTTATGGATGACAGTGATGTGGTACAGGTATCATCATATGCACAGGGTGTGTTGCTGGTTTGCCAGAGGCTGAGGGTTGTCCATACATGTGTTACCATGTGTGTGTGGGTGAGGGGTTTGGTTCATTGATTGGGGCATGGTGATGTGGTGTGTGTTGGTATGGGGTTGCCCTAGGTATGGTTGCATAGTGTGTGGCTAAGCATTCACACAGTCCTGCCATGTGGCTGCCCTATACAGGTGTTGTTGGACAGCTGCAGACCATATCTGGCAGGGTGTGCAGTTCAATGCCTCCAGCCACTGACACGCTGACTGTGCCTGACAGGGATTCCATGGGCATGTGCAGGTACAGACCTTGAGATGCTACTCTCCCCTGATGATGACAGGTGTCTGCTGGAACCATGTCCCACCTGGGACTGGCCAGGGCCATATGCTCGAGGCCTTCTGTGGTGTGGTGTGGACAGCAACCCCAGTGGTGTGCTGGAGCTGGTACTGGCACTATGGGTGCGGCTTGGTGTCCTGGCACATCCATGTTTGACCACCAGCTGCTGGTGTTTCTGGCCTATGTCCATGCGGCCATCGCACCACTCCCACCACATGTTCAAGCACAGACATTCCACAGATGAGGAGGCCCACCATGACAACTCACCATCTATCCATGACCTCAGTATGTTCACGGAGGGCAGCAGCAATGTCATGGAGGGTGCCACTTGCAGATGAGAAAGCAGCCCTCTGCAGCCTCAGGCCCTGTCTGGTGTGCATGTCCATACATGCCTGTGCCTCCATTATGGCCTGAAACATACTCCTGGTGGTACCAGTTGTGGTGCCTCTGCCAGGGGCATGATGACCAGCGGCCTTCCCACGAGCACCACTGTATATCTGCCGAAGTGGTGGCCTGCTGGACAGCTGACTATGCCAACTGTGACCCAACACAGTTGGCATGGACACCACACTTTCCTGGTCACTGGCACCTCCCACCAACTGTCCCTCTGCTATGGCCATGTGTGATGGGTTTTGTAGGGGCACTGTGACTGTGTGCGGGCTTGGGGTGGCTAGGAGAGTGATGACACATGTAGGTGCAGTGTCAGCCTCTGACAACCCCACCTGTGCCTCAACAGTACCATCATCATCATCAGTGTCTGTACCAGCACCTACCTCCATTTGAATGCAGGAGGGACCCTGACCCACCTCACCACCTGTGGGGGAAATAAACACACACTTTAAGACCTGAACAGCATTGCATAACAGTACACACATTTACACACACACACACACACACACACACACACACACACACACACACACACACACACACACACAGACTCAGTCACACACACACAGTCACACACACACACACACACACACACACACACACACACACACACACACACACACACACACAATCACACATGTACACCCACAAACACGGACAGTCTACCTTACTACCTCCCTTGCCTTGGATTTACAGACAGTCCCACATTCAGTTACATATGTTCCCCATCCTGCATGGCACTTGCTAACATACACTCATTAATACTACCCATTAACATATCATACCTCTCCATGCCTACACATGTGATCACAACACATGACCTGTTACTCCATCACCTCCCTGTCTTTGGTGGAGTAGGTTGTACATGGCCTCACTGCTGTCATCAGTATTACCCTGTGCATGTCCAGTCATGGTGTACATGGCCCCTATATGGTTGCGGCTGCAACATTCACTACATATGTCACACACCAGAGCCTCATACTACAGTCTTGATCAGTCCATGCCACATCTGCTGCACAATCAACTCGTCATGCGGACAACAGTAATACCTGGATACACTCACTGATATGGTATGGTAATTCCCCATAGCATTAGTAGTGTTGCATACGTGGGTAGCCGGTTATCTATCTGCTGCTGGCAATATGATGTGTACACCTGGTATGTACTTTCCCTCCCAATGCATGTTCTGTGCTACAGACATTGTTATACTATCAGCTGGTCTGTGTTCACATATCGGACAATGCTGTCCTGGTGTCTCATGTGTCACTACATGCACAGCCCAATCCCAAGGAGAAGTACTGCCATGTGATCAATCCCACTATCGCCTGTGCATACATGGACAACCGCACAAACAGATACGCATGTACACACACATCAGACATGCATAGACCACACTCCACCAGATTGCACTTACACACAAATTCAACACACCCCCCCACACACACACCTGCATGTGGGGTTGCACACCTTTTGTACACACAGTCATCCCATTACCCTTCTGTCAGCATGCATTACATCTGGTGCTCAACAGCATGCAGTGCAACTATAGTGACCTCATGCTAGTGGCAGCATACATGTGTGTCAAGCATTGGCTGTGTTGGTAGGTGATGGCCCTTCCCCTTGTTAACACTGCACCCATGTACGAAGTGTTACTGTCAACTTGTTCTGCATCCTGCCTTGTACTGTGCACCATACCACACATGTGTACAAGCCATTGCTGCTTATGTAGTACTGTGTCCATTATGTCAGCTCCAATGCTCATAGCCTCTATGTGTTACAGCACCTCATACCTGGGATGATATGTGAACAGATATAATTTGTGAATATCTGATGTCTGCTTTACAGATCACAACATCAACAGTGCATGTATGACCAGTACAGGACTATTACACTGACACCCACCAGACCTTGCCATGGCTGTGGGGGAGCCCTACACATGTCCCAGAACTCTGCAAGGTTGCAAGGTCTACTCATGTGCACATCCCTTAGAGTGCACACACTGCTGTCACTATTGCTGTGGGGTCAGGGTTACGCCTGCCACAGTTACATAACCTGATTGTGTGCAGTTACAGCCATGAGGGTGTTGTTTCACACATGTCCCTACTGTAGGCCAAGCGTCCTGCCATACTTCTCATCCCTGTGGACACATTGCACAATGACAGGATGTTAGTTATCTTGCATGTGTCTGTTGTACCCTTCTGATACCCCAGCATGGTCACTACTGTGACGCAGTGCATTTCACAACAACAAAACATGAACGTGTACAGCATGCAGTATGGGTAGGTGTGTTAGATGTGTGCATGGAATATCCCACAGCCATTACATGCACAGTGTCTTGTCATGCATGAACATGAACTATACTCACCAGCTACAGGCTGCTGCTGTGGTGGTATCCTGGAGGGACCTACATAAGAGTGTGAGAAAGTTGTTGTCAGTGGCCACAGCTGTGGCATTTGTAAAGGGTGAGTGCAGCATTACATTACATCTACACTAGGGGTCCAAAATACTACAGCTTATGCACGTCTGTTTATTGCTACTACACAGCAACAGACTATGTATATTGCATCTCAGATTTGCATGATGTACCTGTACAGATGCAGATGCATACACAAGAGTGGTGTACTGATGTGCCCTGGGGCCTTACCTGCACACCCATCAGCCAGTGTGTTGGTGACACCCACCTCCACAATGCGCCCTGCCAGTTGTTGGTGCTGCAGGTGGGCAGGTGCCACAAGGCTCCTGAGTAGCTCATCCACACGGGTGAGGGGTGGATGGATGGCTTGCCCTCCCCTGTTGTGAAGTGGTCTCCCTGTACAGCAGCTGTACGCCGACATACATGACGAAGCAGGTTGCTGCAATGATGCTGGACCTGCTCATAGCTACGTTTATGCAGTCCGACATCACTGACCCTGTGGACTAGTTCATTCTACAGGGCAGTCCTCTCCTGCTGATCATGGACTGCCCGTCCAAACAGTTGTTCATAGTACTGTACCAAATATGCAATGATGACTTCTGTTTTGGCAGCACAGAATGCAATTGGTATGTCGACTGCTTACCTACCATTGGAGCATATGTTGTATTGTACCAAGCTTTGTGCTATGTGTTTGTGCCATGCTTTGTGCTATGTGTTTGTAGCCATGCTCCCTGTGGGGACACTGTCTCTGCTGGCCAGTTACAGACTATTTCACCTGCATGCCATTGCCAGTGCCACTATACATATTTTTATATATATATATATATATATATATATATATATATATATATATATATGTTGATATATCTTGTGAGTGTTTATATACCTACATCTATATGACTGTATATCTGTAGACATACCTGTCTAATTATATATCACACAGATATTTATCTATATGTGGGGTGCATACAGACATCTGGTCCACATTCTGTAACTGTCTTTCATTCACAGCTGCACTGTTCTGCCTTACTGCAACATAGCCAGGTGTCACATATGAACACAGACTAACATTAGGGTGGTATATATGGTGAGAGATTGCTGGTAAGCCTATTATAAACCTATGGCATTTGTGCATGCTGCATTAGACAGTAACATGACTATCCTGCATGTGGTGTGCTCTGACACCCATGTGCCTATCATGACGGCAGTACTTCCACCACCAGCTATTGCCCACACTAACATACCAAACACACATATTATGGATTAAATCATTGTCATTCCTTGCTGATCTGAAACAGTTGGCAGGTATGTCCCACTGCCTACAGGGACAGATAGTATTGCCCAGAGCAGTTGTTCAGCAGAACTTCATTACAGGGGCAACTATAGATGGCACATATAAACATTCCACATCATATTTCCTATTATTATATACCACATACTACTTTCAATTACATACATATATGTTTACATACCTGTCATTTTTTTTCTGACAGCTGTGACAGCTTGTTGTTGAAGGTTTTCGTTTATTTTTCTTTTCTGTGTGTGTGTGTGTGTGTGTGTGTGTGTGTGTGTGTGTGTGTGTGTGTGTGTGTGTGTGTGTGTGTGTGTCTCTCTCTCTCTCTCTCTCCCCACTAGAGTGATTGAGCTGGTTTGAATGGATTGCAGCATGGCTTTTGTAAGTGATGCACATGATCAGGTGATGGGCTCTGCACCAATCAGTGTTCAACAGTTGCTAATTGCATTCAGCCTGCTGTGTAGTACTTCAGATAACCACTGTCATGGCAACCCAGTATTATAAAATATTGACTCATGTGGGTGTCGTCCCTTAACCTTTCCAGTATGGAGAACATCCTTCCTGTATGTGGGCAGCAGTGTTACAGACAGAAGGTTGCAATACCTCTTACAGCAGAAATTGCAGACACATGTCAATTACACATTTGTATGAGGTTCCAGACCTACAGACAGAGTGAGTAGTGTTCTTATGTGCATTGTATATTGCTGATCTTGCAGTGTTTGTGTGTACATAGTAGTTTAGGATGGAATGCAGTCTGTCTGCATAGCTCTCATCTGTGATCCGATCCATATGACGGCCAGTGGATTGTCTGTTTGGTTTGGTCTGTGCACTACACAGGTCTTGCCCTACATATATCACTGGCAGTCTGTATGTTGCGTGCTATCAGTACATGGCTACATCCATTTGTGTTTTTGATTTTGTATTCCTGCATAAGGGTATGCTGCAACAAATCCTGTAACACCAGCAATTTCCAGGATGTGTAACACCAATATTGCAAGTATGGCCCTCTGTGCCTGCCTCTGGCCTCCACATATATGGCAGGCTTTGTCCTGCTGTGATACAGTTAGGGGTTGTTGGGTAATGGCCTATCATTATTTACTGCTAGCATTCCTGCTACCATCCCAGTCATATCGTGGACTCCCACAAAATATGTTGGTCAGGGTCTATACATGTGACCAATACATTGACATTACCAC
Organism: Protopterus annectens; assembly: GCF_019279795.1. Taxonomy (NCBI): domain Eukaryota; kingdom Metazoa; phylum Chordata; order Ceratodontiformes; family Protopteridae; genus Protopterus; species Protopterus annectens. The sequence continues at coordinate 358,451,931 of NC_056736.1, forward strand.
AACTAATACATTCCCCCCTAGGGCTTGACTACAGGGTGTAATTGGAGGCTGCTGAAATATATCAGTAATTGTTGATTGTTACCTATCTTAAAGGCAAATCCTTTATCTACTGTTGTACTAATTGAAGGTCTAGGCCTGGACAGCATAGTATGTTATATATCCACATTGCTTGCATCTACTGTTTTATGTGGGACTTGCATTCATTACTGATTACATATTTCAGACTTTATGTGCTGTAAGTAATGGCATACATTATTGTATGGTACACAAATAAAGGTTTTCTCTGTATGCATACCTGTGTGTCATGTCATGTCCTTTGAATTGTGAGTGGGTATATGTTTAATGTAAGTATTCTCATTTGTGGGAATGGTTGCCACACTACACATTTCACAGGTACCAGTTACAGGGCTTGTGGCTGAGGGATATACTTTGCACCCAGTACTTCCACACTACTCCTACATATGTATGGCTGCTAATACCTTTTGTCTGTGTATATGTGTATGTATGTATCTATATATATATATATATATATATATATATATATATATATATATATATATATATATATCCCAATATATATATATATATATATATATATATATATATATATATATATATATATATATATATATATATATATATATATATATATATATACCTGAACACATTTGTCAATGTATAAATGTGTATGCATATCTGAACCATTGTAATGTGTACCTCTTCCACATTGTACATTTCCTACAGTAGAATGACTTTTCTGCATGATATGTTACAGATATTGCCCTGACATTTACAGGTGAATTGGCTTACTGTGAAAGCATTGTGGCTGTGTTGTGGAGGGTCCTGTAGCCAAGAACTGCATGTGCTGGGTATTGGATTGCACAGCATATCCATTAGGTCTGGGGGGGATAACATAGCAATAATTACCTCCTCATCCCTCATTTGAGCCCCCAATAACAGTGCATATGGTCCATGTTGTAGTGAGTGGTTCAGGATTTTGTTCCCATGTAGTAATGCTATACACAGTTCTATCTGTATATATATTTATATTTATATATATATATATATATATATATATATATATATACATACATATATATATATATATATATATATATATATATATATATATAGGTTCATAGGTTCATAGGTTCATAGGTTTATACTAGGCTATCTACCCTAAGGCATTTATAAGCCTAGCCCAAATTTTTGTGGCTTACTCCACCCCTTATATGAAAAAAATACTGTGCCCATTAGTTTGTTGTGCCTCTGTCCAGCAGTGACACAGAGATGATTCCCGGGATAAACCTACGATCTCCCATCCACAGGTCTAGATTTCTCTTGAACAGAGTCAGCGAGGTGCTCTGCCTCACATGGACCGGGATTTTATTCCACAGCATAGGGAGTCTCTGAGTGATAAATCTATCCCTCCAGCACGTCCTATTTATATCCGTGCTAAGGTTTAAGTCGCTTGCTCTAGTGGTTTTGGTGGATTTGGATTTTTTGAGGTGGAGCATGTCCATTAATTCCGGGTTGGACATGGCCTTGTATGTCAGGCACATGTCACCTCTGAGCAGACGGTATGCGACTGAACAGAGCTGGAGTTTCTTCAATCTGGCAGCATATGACAGATTTTGGAGTCCCTTTATCCTTTTGGTGAGGAACTTTTGGGGTCTCTCCAATTGCTGCAGATGTCGGGTGAGATACATCCCGAATGGGGCATTGTACTCGATCATTGGTCTGATAAGTGAAGAGTACAGGGAACAATGACCTCACTAGATCTGGATGTGAATCCTTCATGATTAGGTGGGCAATGTAGAAGGTCTTTCTAACCACTTTAGCAACGTGAGTGTCAAAAGAAAGGCCACTGTCAACCTGGGTCCCCAGGTCCCTGATAACCTCTTCTGTGCTTAGTGGATTGCCACCTATATGGTAGCTTGGGGTTACCTTGTTTTTCCCGAAGGGTATGACTATACATTTTTTGGCGTTTAACTTCAGGCCATGGCTCTGGCACCAGCTATCTGTTTCCATGAGTCCCTTCTGAAGGATATCCATGTCCGATGCACTTTCCACTATGGCCCAGTTTGCAGTCGTCTGCAAACTTTGTCAGCCAAAGTCCTCCCATGTTGGCCTGTACTTCTGAGAAGTAGATGCCAAACAATAGGGGGCCAAGGACAGAGCCCTGTGGGACACCACTTGTGACCGGCTTGGAGTCTGACACAGCGCCAGCAACTCTAACCCTGTGGGTTCTGTCCTTAAGCCAGTTTGCAACCCATCTTGTGACATATGGGTTTACATTTAAGCTGGTAAGTTTTTCTACAATACGCGAGTGGGTATTGTGTCGAAGCCTTTGCAAGGTCAAGGTAAGCTGTATGGACTGCCTTTCCTCATCAATGGCCTTGGTGACTGTTTCAAGAAGTCGACCAAGTTCAAAAGGCATGATCTTCCCTTGACAAAGCCAAACTGGGTCGGGTCCAATGTCTGCAAGTCCCCTATATCTTTGTTTATGAGCTCCATTATGATCCTCTCCATAGCTTTGCAGACTAGACTTGTTAAGCTTATGGGCGGTAATTACCAGGGTCCAGAGGCGCCTTTGTGGAGTGGGACCACAGTTGCCGTACGCAACTCCTTGGGCACGTATCCTGTGGTAAGGCTGAGATTAAACAGCTGCCTTATGTGTGGGTTTAATTCCTCATTTAGCTCGTAGCACACAGCCGGGACACCATCCGGTCCCATTGATGCTGTGTTTTTAGCTTTAGAGAGAGCAGCTTTCACCTGCGCATTTGAGATGTCCGGGAGGCTACACTGCTGGGATAGTTATCTCTCCTTTAGGGGAGAGGGTGAAGTTTGCACTGAACCTGTCTGCCAGTATGTTATCTATATATATGTATATATATATATATATATATATATATATATATATATATATATATATATATATATATATATATATATATATATATATGAATGTGTGTGTGTGTGTATATATATATATATATATATATATATATATATATATATATATATATATATATATATTTATATATATATATATATATATATATGTGTGTGTGTGTGTATATATATATACACACACACACAAATACAGCTGTCTATCTGTCTACATTTCCAGATATATATCTGTCCATATGTCCATGCATGTTCGGATCATATTTTTGGCCTGTACCTCATTCTCTTGGCAATTGACATGGATGATCACAGGACTGTAGTCAGTAACTAGTGCCAACACTTTTGTGTTTCAGACTTCATCTCCTTCAAGATATGTGTTCTAATACATATCACTGTGTGACTAGCAACATTTTAGGTGTCTTAGAGCAGTAGTTGACATATATCCCTACTTGTACCCACATTTTGGCACACTTTGTCCAGAATTCTTGCATTAAGAGGTTGTGTGGTATGATATTACTACATTTCCTGCACTGCTGACTGTGCTGGATGATATGTTTGTGAAAACATCAGGTTATTTATATCTGCCATGGTTTAGTGGTATATCACTTTGTGTATGGAGTGCAGGGTCCTGGGCTCGAGCCTTGGAGAGGCAGTTCATTTTGTTGCTGGGCAGAACAAGGGATGTCGGTTACAGAGTGATTAAGTCACTTTTAAGCAGTTGTCAGCGGGTTTGCGCGACTTTGCGTGACAGTAAACACTGCTATCCTCCACTTATGGTTTCATACAGTCAGTTAGCTTCTAATTTCTCAACCTGTGTAGGCATAGCTTACCCCGTGCAAGCCTGCGCAAACCCGCTTACTGCTGCTTAAAAGTGCTAACTGCCGCTTACCCCGTGCTAATTTTTTTAAAAGAAAAGAAAAAGTGGTTGATAGGACAGTGGTGAAAAATGGGGCACAAAGTGTGAAAGACAGTAGGGAAAATAGCTAGGCATGTGCAGGAAGAGTATAGGAAAGGACCATAGCTGCCCATTTCTTCTACAGCAACAGCTGTGCATATACACTATATTTGCAGGTACATTTAGACCCTCAAGCCCCTGGGGGAGGGGTGAGGACAACATATATTCATTGTGATGCCAATTAGACCAGACTACATGTGTCCAGTTGACACATGTGCAAAATGGACAGCTATGTATGGGGCGAGATTTTTTTGTGGGAACAGATTGCCCTTTTTTATTTTTCAGGTGAGAGTGGGATGTTGGGGAGGGGTAGTAGGTATATTTGGGGAGGGAGGTTGAGTAGGTTAACAGACAAGACACACAAGACGCATACAGGGCCAGTATATGACACATGTGGGGGTAAACACCTTGGACGGGGAGGAGTGTTTGGAAGTTGCAAGCCCATGAGCCCCCAACTGGAAACAGTGGGACTGAGGTCCCCACCCATGGGTAGTCACCACTGCACCTTCACTGCCCCGAACGTGGCTGTGCTGCAGGCTGTGTAGGAGGGGCAAGCTCACCCTCTAATAGTGCCACTCGGCCCTCAAGCTGGCGTAGCCACTCTCGATACTCCAGATTGAGCTCTCTATGCACCACAGCCCGGACCTGTTAGCAAGTGATAGGTTCCCCTCCACGACCGCTCTGAGAGGGAGGGGTGAGCCCCATCTCCTGCAGCAGTTCCTCCCGACGGTGGTGTAGGCCCACGGAAGAGGAGATCCCAGGCTGGGCCCCAGATGTGCTGGTGCTCGGTGCCATGGCCAGCTGAGGTGAGACTGGTGGGTTCGCTGGGACCAGCCTTCCCGTACGAACTTTGTTGTCGCCGGTTTATGACAGATATGGGTTAGTAACAGTCAACAGCATTCAGGATTAGTTATAACAGCATGCATAGGTATTCCCATTAACCCGACACACCAGATTTAACACAGTTGCAGAGCAGCAGAACACATGCATATATGGAACAACAGTGGCCATTACAAGAACATGCAGGTTTCATTGATGGCAACAGGCCACCAATATGGGTGTATTTTAACATGGCACATGCATACAAACAAATGTGAATATGTATAAACCATTAGGACATATGTCCCAACAAATGTTTGGAGTGTACCCATACCAGTTGAGGAGTGTCATTGGGTTATTTCGCACATATGGTAGAGGTGAGAGAGAGTTCAATTAACAGCTAATATATCCTTGTAGTTTTCACAACATTCCTAGTCACTGCAGTGATCTTTCCCTTACAAGTATTATTACACTACCCAATGGCCTTATATTGTACACTGGTATGTTTATAGATTTTTATATACGTCACCTGTGTCTTACATACAGGCATGACAAGATGCAGGTGTTAATGCAACATATGTTGAGTATTGCTGTCATACACTTTGGGTGAGGTGCTAGAATGACAGGTTTGTTTTCATATACATTCTATGACTATGTACACATTTGACTTTCAGTTATATGTCATTAAGAGCTGCCTACATTTCTGTGTCCTCACACTGCTTTTTCAGGGGAACAGGGTACCAGGCTTGTGATATGAGCCATTTATCTGGACATGCTGGACAGACTGTAACAGTTGCGTGGTATGAATATGCATACAACTGTCTATTTGAACATTCTAGCAAATGCTGCACAGTTGGGTGTAATTATACATACAGCTTTCTATCTGAACATTGTAACAAAATCCGTACAGTTGTGGGGTATGATTATGCATACAACTTACTAGCACTCCTGGGATTCAAACCCCTGCTGTGTGTGACAACAAAATTATAGTTAACATAACAGTACACTGTGCCATCAGGGAATTGATGTGAAGCTTTCTACTATTTTCTATCTACGTCTCCCTCACTTGTACAATATGACTGACCTCTTGGCACTTCCAACATTGTTATACAGAACTTCATACACATTTTATCTGCATACCATAGCATGGGTAACACTGCTTAATACAATAGTACTATTTATAGTATGCAACAGTTCAACTACATATGAAAGAAGAGTACACAGAAGCACTTCAGGGGTTATACCTTTATTCACAGACTATTACACATTTATTCCTACCGGTACGACACTTTCTAAGGCTCTTATATTTATTTGTTATGACTGTACATGCAAAAAAAATTCTAACCTGCCTCACAATGCAGCCTTTGCAACCTAGCATCATGGGCTTCCTGGTTCACAGCCCGCTCATCTGCAGCTGTCAGAGGAATACAGTGATATCTAGCCATACCTATCCATACAAGCTAGGCAATTCTTAACTACTTAGTGGAATGAGTACTTACTCAGTACTGGGGCATTAGCCATCTGCTGAGACTCCTGGATCCACTGTTTCGGTACATCCCCCCTCTGCCGCTTCAGGTCAGCATGGTGGTACCTGACCTGCTCACCAGTCCGGGGGATACCTGTGGCAATGGTGAGGTCATGAGCGAGACTGTCCCAGGCCTCCATTTTATACTGCGAGCCCTGATACTGGCCCTGCAGTAATCTCTCCTCATGGTGTTTTACCAGGAGCCATACCATGAGTTTTGACTCCTGGATGCCCCAGCGCTGCACTCTAAAATGAGTGCCTTCACTCACACCAGCCATTCTGCCTGCGGTAGGAAGCTACAACCACTTATGGAATGTATTCCCACCTGTGTGGTTTATATACAGCCAATTACCTGCACTTTTCCAAGACTGGCCTGGTTTGAAGAGGCTAAGCTATGGGCACACCTACTTCCCTAAGGTTGGCAGTGCTTATAGGGGTATACCGGTAGGCAGATTGGATTGGCTCCCTTACACATTGCTTAATCTTACTAAGTTGAGCTCTGCTGTGGTTAGCATTGCTTAAAAGTTAATTTGCACCATATTTGCCTTTTGGCAGTGATTTATTTTTCATTACAGGTTTTATATGTGTCTGATATCCGTGATTCATGTGTACATACACTGTATAGGGACCTGGAGACTTCTACACTTTATTACAACAACACCTCACATCTATGCTTACTGCAGTACTCCAGTTCACATATTTATGTTATGTAGCAAGTTATACCACTTCACACTGTACATCGATTCAGTTCACATCTTTGGTTTGATTTACCTGTGGTGAGGATTAGTTTGCTGATACTTCATTCATCTGTATTGCTATGATGGTTTAGTGGTTGACTACTTTGACTATAGTGTACAGGGTCCTAAGTTCGATCATTGTAGAGGTAGTTTATTTTGTTGCTGGGCAAAACATACGGGTTTGCACGGGTTTGTGCAACGGTAAGCACTGCTAACCTCCGGTTACAGTTTCTTAAACCAGTTAGCTTCCACTTTGCTTAATCTGTGTAGGCAATGCTTACCACCGCCCACACAGGTGTACTGCAGCTTGCTGCCGCATACCCCCATGCTACTTCATGTACATGTTGGTTTTATATATGCTTAAGTCAGGTGTACATGTCAGGTATGACTGTTCATGAAGGTCAGTGTTAGGTTAAGTGGAATTCCAGTTTAGCATTTCTAGTTAGGCTACACTCAGGTGTTCGGGTTAGGTTTAGTTATGCCATACCTGTGTTGTAGAGTAGATGTGAATAGTGGAGGTGTAAGCGGGTAGGTGGAGGGGGGACATTTTAACTGTATAGTAGGCCATTCGACTGATTGGTGGGGGTGCTGTAGGGCAGGTTTGCAGGGTGTTGGGATATGTATGCGAGGCAGGACAGGAGGTGTCAGTGTCAGTAGTTGGTGTAGGGGTCTGGAGTGTTGGGGGGTGGCAGACTTTGCCAGGTGGTGATCCAAGTGTGCTTGGGTTTTCCCTTCATGTGTTTTTACATGTGTAGTCTGGGACAGCTGCGGGATTACACCTGGGTTGGGGGTTCCATATTCTGCCAATATAGTTGTGTGGAGGGTGTCACCTACTTGTGACTGTGTATATTACTATGAATGCAACAGGGATCGATAGATAAGTGGTGTTATTGGGCCACACAGAGGGGCTGATAGTAGGGGACATGTCCAGGGATGTGCAGGACGGTTGACAGAAAGGTCCACAGCTGGTCATTTCTTCCACAGCAACAGCTGTGTATATACCCTGCATTTGGGGGTAGGTCTGGACAATCACACCCCTGGGTGGGGGTGAGGACAGCAACATAGCTCTCAACCAATTGGAGAAATATCTCAATAGAATCAGGGACAGCTACTCAAATAATCAGGGACAATCAGGGACATTTTCTAAATATTTGTAGTATTCGCCTGAAACATTTGCAGAATAAGAGAATGTGGATTAATGTAGGTGTTCTGATGTGAAACGTCTATAACTCTGAATTACTATCATTATTTATTAAGGGCAATTCACCACTTTTTCTTCAGCACTCACCAGTTTTCAGGGGGATTAAGAGGGACAGACCTAATATCAGAGTCTATATCAGAGACAGTTAAGAGGTCTGTACAGCAATAATACCTTGTGATGCCAATTAGTTCGACTTACATGCCTACGGTGGGGTGCTGCGACCAAGTGTTATTTGGTGTCATTTAGTGGGTTTGCAACAACACATCTGGTTATACCATCCTTTGCCACGTAAGCTAGATTTTGCTGCAGTGGGACTCGTACCAGGCGTGGCTGCTTGTTAGCTGTTGGCTCTGCCCAGTGCACACTATTGCTTACATCCCTGGGGCGGTCCACATAGAACCACTCCAGCCAACACCTGCACAGTTAGGTCCATAATTTCATACCCATAGTTCCCAAACTGCACATCCTCTTCGACACTCTTCCTTACTCTGGGTGCAGGTTGGCTCTGGCCACACCAGTACACACTACCCACTCCCCACTTCTCGGGACCCATCATGTATGTTGTCTTGCCCCATGGATGATCAGGCTTCACCTACCTTGTAGACCGAGAACATGCGTGGCCTGCCGTTGGACATCTGTATAATGGCTGGAAACCCGAAAATCATAGAATTTTTGGGGTGTCCCACAAGGGACATTCATGTCTTTGTTTCAAGATTAGACTTGGCGGGTCTCTCCCACTGGTAGTATCCTGCCTGTATTCTGGGAAGCAGTGATGTGTTTACTTTTATTGTGTGTTTGTATGTTTCACTGGTCTAGCTGGGAGGGGGTTGATGCTACGTGTGACATGTATGTTGATTGGACCCCTCACCCCCATTGGCACGGCCTGTGAACATATGTAATTCTTAACTGCTGTATCATATCCTAGCTATATATATGTGTATATTTACACTTACACACACGCACATATATATATATATATATATATATATATATCTACATATCTATATATATCTATATATATATATATATATATATATATATATATATATATATATATATATATATATGTGTATGTATATATATATATATATATATATATATATATATATATATAGGTCTACTTGAAAACGTCAAATGTCCACAACGCCAACAACGAGAGCACCAACACTGGAAGATCGACAATGGAGATGATCGAAAGTTGAGAATCCTGATGCTGAGAACACCGACATGTTAAGGTAAGTGTGCGATAGTGATGGATGTTAGGGTCAGGGTGTGGGTAATGTAAGTGTGTGATAGTGAACGGACGTTAGGGTAGGGTGCGTGTCAGGTAAGTGTGTGATAGTGATGGACTTTAGGTTTAGGGGTGGGTAAAGTGAGTTAGGGTTAGGGTGCGGGTAACATAAGTGTGTGATAGTGACAGACTTAAGGGTTAGGGGCGGATTAAGTGAGTTAGGGTTAGGGTGCGGGTAAGGTAAGTGTGCGATAGTGACGGACATTAGGGTTAGGGTTTGGGTTAAGGTTAGTGCATAGACAGTTGTGTATGTAAGGTTTAGTGTAGGTTTGTAAGGTTTTTGGTGTGCTTGTGCGTGTGTTTTTTGGGAAAGGTACTTTTTTGTTGATTGTCGGCATTGTGGTTTGTCGGGCATGTGAAGTTGCATGTGTTTGAACTTTCGGTTTCTTTCGGTTTTGTCGTGTCGGTTATTTCATTGCCGGTGTTTTGGCGTGTCGGTGTTATCAGGTAGATCCATATATCTATATATATATATATATATATATATATATATATATATATAAAATACATATATCTACATATATATATATATATATATATATATATATATATATATATATATATATAAAAATACATATATCTACATATATATATATATATATATATATATATAGATATATATGTGTGTGTGTATTGCTGTATGTGTATATATATATATATATATATATATATATATATATATATATATATATCTAACGACATATGGATGTATGGGGGTCTGCATATGTATATATCTATATGTGGGTATTTATATATTCTGTCTATGTATGTATGCATTTATATTACAGAGAGGGAGAGGTATATCTCCATGCAGTTATGGGTATATATACGCACACATACCTCTATATATTTACATCCACATCTGGTTATTCCATTCTTTGCCATGTAAAATAGACTGTGCTGCAGTGGGACCCATAGCAGGAGTGGCTGCTTGTTGGGCAACGCCTCTGCCCAATGAAAACTATTTCTTACATCCCTGGGGCTGTCCGTATAGACCCACTCCGGCAAACACCTGCATGCCTAGACCCATAATTACCTACCCATAGTTCCCCCAACCGCACCTCCCCTACAGCTCTCATCCTTACTCTAGGTGCAGGTCGGGTATAAACACACCACTACACACTGCCTACTCTCCACTTCACGGGACCCATCGCGTACGTTGTCTCGACCCATGGGTCATCAGGCATTCCCACCTTTGCAGTCTGGGTATGTACATACCCCGCCTTGATAGGTCATCGCATGGGCTTCCTCCTATAACAAGACAATTTTTGGAGTGTCCAGTAAGGGATGCTTCTGTCTCTGTTCCAAGATTAGACTTCTCGGGTCCACTGTGTCCCCCCCTCCCTCGGTTGTATCCTGCCTGTGGTCTGGGGAGCAGTGGATTGTTTACATTGTTTGTGGGTTTGTTTGTATGTTTCCCCTGTCTGGCTTGGGGGGGGGTGTTCATGCTACGTGTTACACGTTTCTTGCTTGGGCCCCTCACCTCCATTTGTATGGCCTGTGAACATATGTCATTCTTGGGTGCTGTATCTTATCATAGTTATATATCTGTGTATATCTACGCACACACACATATATATATATATTTGTATATGTCTGAATATATATATATATATATATATATATATATATATATATATATATATATATATATATATATATTGCTGTATATATATCTAACGACATGTGGATGTATGGGTGTCTGCATATGTATATATGTATTTGTGGGTATTTATTTATATGTCTATCTATGTATGTATACATTTGTACTACACAGAGGGGGGAGGTATATATCTATATAGTTATGTGTATTCATACGAACACATATACCTCTAATTCTTTAGCTACATCTATGTTGACTGGTATTGCTGCATACTGTGTTTCGTGTGCATACCGGCCAATATTGTGTGCCACGTATGCTTTGCGATACCTACAACTGACTCCGTTAGTGTACACAGAGTCACACGTGACACCGACCATTGGATACGGTGTGCTTAAGGCATTTTCATGTGATTGTGAGCAGGTATGCGCAGAGGTTAACACTGCTGACTTCCGGTCACAGTGTGTTACACACAGTTAGTGTCTCCTTTGCTTGATCTGTGTTGGCGGTGCTTCACCCCGCCCATACACACTTGCACACGCTTACTAGTGCTTACATATGCTAACTACTGCTTATCTGTGCTTACGCCTGCTTACTGCTGACTTATTCATTATGGTACTGACTCTTCACATGTGCATTTCATGCAGTACTCCAGCTCACATTTAAATGTTATTTAGTAGGTTATACAGCAATAAAATGTAAATAAATGTTTGTATACAGATTACACGTGGAAAATTGTATGTGCTGCAGTGAGACTCGAGCCAGGAATGCCTCCTCGTTAGGCAGATGCTCTGACCACTACGCTATTGCTGTGCTGCTTCATTTGCTATATCTTCCTTGTTATCTTCTTCAGCCTTTTATGCTGCTTTAACTGTAGCTAAGCGATGGGCACACCCGTGCACCTACGGTAAGCTGTACTTGTTTTAAAAGTAAATACAGGGGTTACTACTTTTTATTTTTATGTCCTGTTGCTGTTGTACACATGGAGACTGTTGGTGGGGATATGCAGACACCTATGAGCAATCTCACTCATTTATTTACATTTTCTGCTGTTCTACTTTGCAGGGGCGTGTTTATTCTGAGGGCTCTGCTCTCAGACATGCCCCCTGCACTCGTCCACGCTCCATGTAGGATTAGGAGGTCAGGCAGCATGCCTTCATTAATATGCTTGGCATGCTGCCATCCTCCTCCTAAACTGCAGCTTCCATGCAGCACTAGACTAGTCCTGCACAGGAGACTGGTGAATCTGGGGGGGGTGTAAAAGTCTTTCATCATGATCCTGCTGATATAAAAGCCTCACATTTGTGTGGTGTAGAAACACAGTTCCTGTGCCCTGTATATAAGCAAACCTCTCAAGTATAAAATCCTCTATAACACTCTCCATAGTCTCCCACCATTCACAGTTGTTCAAAGAGCTGCCAGTTTGTGTAGAGGGCATTAGCAATCTAACTGGAGCTGCTCAATGTTTGTCAACTTTTTCCAGAGTTCTGGAGAGATTCTGATGAAATCCAAAGCATCCACTGCTAAAATCAAAACATAAAAAAAATATGTACCCTGTGAGTTTCATTTGCACTTTGTTGACTGCATTTTATTATTTTGCTGCCTCATTTTTCTGATTTTTACTGTATTTTTCTGCACTATAAAAAGCTATTCTGTTGCTTTAAGTATTTAGCACATAGCATAGACTAGATTCAGATCTGCTGAATCTAGTCTGCATTGTCTCACTTGAGCACTGTTCCAGCCAACTAACATTAGGAGGGCCTTGCTTGTGGCAAAAGTATGTCATCTGAGCCTCATCTGATTTGGAAATTACTGGAAGAAAACTCATTATGTGCTTTCGTATTGGTAGTTTAACTGAAAAATGTTTAATTTTGCCTGTATTTAAGCCTTGCATTTGCATGTAGCTGCGCACTGTGCAACCGGGTTCAGCGGTGCCCTGTACAGATGCATACACCTTGAAAGACAATTTTCTCCTAGATGTCTGTTAGTAAACCCTCCCAAACTTCTCTGCTGCATTTTCAGGAAACTTGGTTGCACCACAGCTTTTACAACTAGCCTTCAAAAGGTTAAAGCCCCTTTGTTAATCCTAGAGCAAAATCTGGTCAAACCTGCCCACTCCACAACAGTAGTTACAGTAAAAACCTGCCATAATGTACAGTCAGTTTCCAACCATTTGTCCAGTCAACCTGATTTACATGGGCATCCTCAGACAATGTGGTAATTGCCTCATGTATATTGACACCCACTTACTCCTAAAAAAACAAATACAATATGTGACAGATATAATTACACTATGAATTTGAAATCACTTCTCTCACATAACAATAAACCAGATATCAAACTGGTTGTCAGCACACCCACATCACCTCTCAAACAAAACAAGGTCATAACATATAAACCCACATATGTGGGGGTACTACCAAAGCCTACCAAAAGATCAGAGACCTCTCAAGCTCAAACCACTTGCACACACTGCAAAACAAATAGAATCCACTACACATAACAACACACACACACACACACACACACACACACACACACACACACACATTAGTGCCTCGGAAATAAGGCCGGAAGGCAAAACACCTCAAAACCATATGTCCTAGTCATAGGTGACTGCATAGTGAGATACAAAGATGCCCCCCTCACCAGGCTGAAGAAGGTCATGGTCATCTGCCTGACAGGTGTCGGGATCCATCAAATCACACATGCACTCAAGTCACTCAACAACAATTACCATTATGACTCTGTCATAGTACATTCTGGGGTGAACGACTTGAGACATACCTCTCTGGGATATATGAAGAGAGACATGACTGAACTCTCAGATTGTGTGTCCCAGGCAGGTACATCCCTAGCCCTAAGCAGCATTCTACCTTCACCCAGGAAGATATCACAATTAGACAAAAAATGATTGACTTCAACAATTGGCTTAGCTTCTGGTGTCATTTCAGGGGGATCCAGTATCTATCAGCCAGGGAAGACATGCTTGACAGAGCACACTGCTTTGCCAGAGATGGTCTTCACTTACCTCCTCCAGGCTTTCGGATACTAGCAAAGATGCTTGCCTTCCCCATAGTGCCTTTTTTAGGCAATGTCAAAACAACAGAATTTCCGATGCAAAAAAAATCCACTTGAGACAAACTCAAGGTTATATTGCTTAATGCTATGAACCTAAACAGGAAACTGCACTCCCTGGAAGCACTCCTCACCTTGGAAGATGCTGATGTCTGTGCAGTCACTAAGATATGGTTCAAGGCCACAGACAGCACCCCGGCCGTGCAAAGCTACAATGCCTTCCACACGTTCAGACCCCAAAATGAGTGTTAAAGAACCAAAGGTGGAAATGTATCAATCTTCATTAAAGCCAACTATACCTCGACACTGGTTAAACAGTATGACTCTCTTAAGCTACTTCAGGTCCAACTAGCTACAGGTAAGCACCCTACCATATCACTGCTTGCTACAGTTCCCCCACCATGAACCAGGAGAAGCACACCACCTACCTGGACTTTCGACAGTCACTCACTATACAGCCAAACACTTTGGTCATGGGAGATTTCAACTAGCTTTCTGTTGACTGGGTGACATACATGAGCACAAACATGCTTGCCCCAAGGTTCCTGGACTTTGTCAATACAAATGGCCTGGAACAGCTAGTCTGCAACCCCCCCCCCCCACAAGGGGCTTAAATGTCTTAGTCTTAACATTGGGGGGGCGACTATATAACACTCTATGTGTTACTCTCCCCGGTACGGTCCGACCATACATCTGTCTAATTTGAAGTAATGATCAGAACTGATACCCCCAAAAAGAAAAAAAACTGAAAAACTTCTCCAAAGCCAACTACAGCCTACTAGGTGATGGTATAAAAAGTTTTAACCCCCTGCTAACACAGCCAACAATGACTCCTATGCAGAGGAGCACACAAATGTCCTGTATAACCACCTAAACAACTGTATAGACTCAGCTGCATATGACAGGATCAAAATCAAGTCCTCCCAAAAAAAGTAGGCCACCCTGGTGAACCCCAAATATAAATAGGTTATATAACAAAACAAAGAAACTGATGTCTAAGAACAAGAGGAAGATTATTCAGCAGAAGACAAATACCCTCCACAGCTTGAACAAGCAAATCAGATAGGTTCATAGGTTCATAGGTTCATACTAGGCTATCTGCCCTAGGGCATTTATAAGCCTAGCCAGAATGTGTTTGGCTTTCGCCACCCATTTTAAATTTATTTTGCTATGCCCTTTTTCGAGGTTAGTATACTATGCCTCTATCTAACAGTGACACAGAAGTGATACCCGGGGTAAACCTACGATCTCCCATCCACTCATCAAGATTCCTCTTGAAGAGAGTCAATGAGGGACTCTGCCTAACCTGGACTGGGATTTTATTCCAGAGTGAAGGGAGCCTCTGGGTTATGAATCTGTCCCTCCAGCATGTCCTATTTATTTCAGTGCTGAGGTTCAAGTCTCTCGAGCGCATAGCTCGATGGGATTTGGATTTTCTGAGGTGCAGCATGTTCATTAATTCCGGGTTGGACATGGCATTATACGTCAGGCACAGATCTCCTCTGAACAGGTGGTATGCCACTGAGTAGAGCTGGAGTTTCTTTAACCGGGCAGCATATGGCATCTTTTTGAGCCCTTTGATCCTCTTGGTGAGGTACTTTTGGGGTCTTTCCAGTTGCTGCAGGTGTCTGGTAAGGTACATCCCAAAAGGACATTGTACTCAATTATGGGCCTGATGAGGGATGAGTAAAGAGGCACGATGACCTCCCCTGATCTAGATGTGAATCCCTTCATGATTAGGTGGGCTATATAAAATGTTTTTCTAACCACTTTGGCCACGTGGTTGTCAAATGAGAGATTGTTATCAACTTGGGTCCCCAGGTCCCTAATTACTTCTTCTGTACTTAATGGATTTCCACCTATGTGGTAATTTGTGGGCACTTTGTTTTTGCCAAAGGGGATGACTATACACTTTTTGGCATTTAGCTTGAGGCCATGGCTCTGGCACCAGTTGTCTGTTTCTATGAGGCCCTTTTGGAGGATGCTTGTGTCGGCTGGAGAGTCGATTATGGCACCCAGTTTGCAGTCATCTGCGAACTTGGTCAGCCACAGTCTTTCCGTGTTGGCCTGCACCTCCGAGAAATATATACCGAACAAGAGAGGTCCCAGGACTGAGCCTTATGGGACACCACTTGTAACTGGTTTGGAGTCTGACATGGCTCCAGCAATTCTAACCATGTGGGTTCTGTCCTTGAGCCAGTTTGCAATCCATCTAGTGACATAGGGGTTTATATTTAAGCTGGTGAGCTTATCTATAATGCCCGAGTGGGGTATTGTATCGAAGGCTTTTGCGAGGTCCAGGTAGGCTGTGTGGACCACCTTCCCCTCATCAATGGCCTTGATGACTGTTTCAAAGAAATCAACCAGATATTTTGTAAAGTCCTCTAAAGCTAGTTATGAAGCTAAATTATCATCCCTAGGTAAGGATAATCATAAGGCATTCTTTAGCTATGTCTGAAATCTAAAAGGGAACACCAAACTATGTGCCGAACTTATAGTGGACCTTATATCTCATACTGAACCTGAGGAAAATGCCAAATTTCTAGCTGACAGATTTGGTGCAAACTTGACCCCTTGTCCCCACTAGCCATACCCCAAAGCATAACTGACACCAGTCTTCCTCTACCTAGTACAGTGGCGGCTGGTGACTTCAAATCACAGGGGGGCTGCAGGAGATGCTGAATGGGTGGGGTCAAAGGGAAGGGGTGTGGTCAACCATAAAGGGGAGGAGCTATGCACAAAACCACAAAAAACTAACTTTAATTAAATACGCTGCCCTGGGTGGCAAACCATCATTATGAAAGTCCAATCAAGACAAAAATAAGTGTAGAAGAATAAAAATATTTCAATGCATTGGCTGCATGACAGCTTACTTAATATCTAGATGGAAACAAAAGGTTGTGAGGCATGAAAAAATAAATTACTTTTTAAATACATTACTGGAATGCCAGTCAAAATCAAGTATAAGAAAAACCAGAAGCACTCAACTCAAACCACTTCTCCTTGCACTGCAGTTCTAATTATAATATATTCAGCTTTATTAAAGTACCAAGCAACATGCTGAAAGTAGAAATCTATGTGATGCCCAAACTTGTAAAAATGTTTCTTATCCAAAAAAGACCTGCTGCCTGACAACTTGTTTCATGGGGAAAACATGATAAAAGTAAAAAATGAAAAGCAAACAAGAAACAAGCTCAAGATACATTGCTTAAAGGATTACTGTACATGTTATGGACCACACATGATTGGCATTCTGTTTAGTTTACGGGTAAAGTCTGTAGAGATGACTGGAAGTCTCCAACAAGTGTAATGAGTTTTTAAAATAATGGAATCCTGTCCTTTAATACCCAAGGCTTATACATTATCTAGTCAAGTATTCTCTGCATGGCAACAACAGAAAGGCTTTCAATGTTGGCAATTCTTTAACAGTATGCTTATTAAAGCTTACTTGCATCTTACGATGTCAGACAAGCTTACCTTATGGTCATTAAAGCATTGCTACTTAAACACAGAGCAACAGGCACTTTGAGTAATAAGCATAAATCTGAGTAATAAGCATAAATCAACAGTACAAAAATATGACAGAAACCAGACCATTCTGCAAAATCAAGGACAGATGAAAAGCCACTGTAGTACTTATGCAGTGTGTCCTCCCCATCCAAGGTAGATACAACTACTCCTTGCCTTGCTTGGACACATCCAGAGTCACTACATGGGGAGTGGGGTGCAACAAGCATGTCACAATTTGAAATCTCTCTGGCTGACTGTGATGGCCCTGACACATTTGTCATACCTCTCAACCTCAAGAGCAAGAAATCTGGACAAAGCCATACACAGAAGTGGGACAAAGGCACAACAATAAGGACAATTTTTAAATATTGCTCTAATAAACTTAGAAAGATAATAGAATAGGTCTTGCATTAGTATGAATTTTCTGAAGGGTATAAAATCTGAAACTCAAATGTCTGTCATTTTCTAACTTCAGTCTTTAGTGATTTGTCACTAATTTGTCAAAAAAACAATTTTATGAAAAATGGACCAAAATGTGATGCAAAAATATAAAATAGACACACAATACAGCTGCTACCTGCCAAAGAAGGGACACTTTAATATTAGTACTGCTACCTTGAGCAGCTGACAAAATAAAAGAATCTACATGCATTTCAAGTAATCTATAACTTTGATTATTACAGTTATTTCTTAATTGTAAACCCTCCATGTTTTCTTCCAAAATTGCTATTTTGCGGAGGGATTATTAGGGGGAAGAGCAACATTTTGAGCCAAAAATTGGGGACAGTTGAGAGGTTGGCTATGTCTAATTATATAAAGCAATTTATTTGCATGTACCTCTCAACCTGTTAATGCAGTAAATCTGAACAAGGCCAAATATATTGGGGGCACATATAAACAGTACTAAAAATTGCTCTTGTATAAATTGAGACAGTTGATAGAACGGCTCTTACTTTAACATGCATTTTTATGAAGGTTATGAAGTCTGAAACTTATTATTTAGTGACTTCTGGCAAATCATTTAGAAATTAAAACTACAAATTTTATGAACAACAAACCAAAAATAAGAAGCAAAAATCTATTCATTCTTTGAAAATCTGGACAGTTGGGAGGTATAGTTCAGCTGGGCCTGTCTGAGTTTGCTGCCCTTCCCCCCTGACAAAATAATGGTTGAATGGAGCCTCTGCAGCCATTCCAATGAACCATTACTTGGCTATTTCACTCCATTTACCATAAACACTAATGTGCATACTGCTTTACTTCAATGATGAGTTGGACTTCATTTGAAAGTTTTATTTTGTATTTTACAGCACAAACATTAAGTCATCTGTTAAACAAAGCAATGCAGTCTCACAATGAAAACTTAGCATTAAAACTTCTCTGCCCTTGAAACTCACATTCATTGACACAGCATTGAAACCCACATTCAAAGAAAATACATTTTGCCAGTGGCAGATAAAGATTAATTTTGGGCTGTTTTCGAATCATAGGCCCCTTGCATATGAAACATACATGTGCTCTTTGATACACCTTCCTCATTGTACTAAAATGATATTCCTTGTACAATACAGTACACTTGTTAGAGGGTGTTTTAAATTTGTTTTGAACATTTTTCCAGTAAGCAATGAAACAAAACATATGCACCCATAATGGCAAAACTGCCCAGTTGAGAACATTTATCATAAAAAGTCTACTCAGACTTCCACAGTCCACCATTATTAGTAAATATACACAATTCTACAGTCCACCATTATTAGTAAATATGCACAATTCCACAGTCCACCATTATTAGTAAATATGCACAATTCTACAGTCCACCATTATCAGTAAATATGCACAATTCTACAGTGCACCTTTATCAGTAAATATGCACAATTCTACAGTCCATATTCAGTGAATTCAGTTCTTGCCATAGCTGTCAACCTTAGCACAAAAACCTGGACGAAGCCAATAATGGGGGAATACAGTCCCAAAAATAGGGACAAATTTAAAATATTCATCTTATAAACTTAGAAAATTGCTAGAAAAAAAGGTTGTGCTACTATGTATTCTGAAGAACATAAAGTTTGAAATTCAAATGCCGGTCAATTTTACTGCGGACAGAACAAAAACAATTTTCAGCAGAGACGCAGGGATTAATACTGCAGACACGTCTTTGTAAAATGGCAGGGCACCAGAGCAAATCCACACAAACACAGGGAGGAGATGCAGACTCCTCACAGAAGCCACCCCAACCAAGAATCAAACCAGAAAACCTATAGCTGTGAGGCAACAATACTACCACTGCACCATCAAATCTGCAAGGAATTAAACATTCAGAAACCTGAAGTCTGAAATTCAAATGCCGGTCAATTTTACTGCTGACAGAACAAAAACAATTTTCAGCAGAGACGCAGGGATTAATACTGCAGACACATCTTTGTAAAATGGTAGGGCACCAGAGCAAATCCACACAAACACAGGGAGGAGATGCAGACTCCACACAGAAGCCACGCCAACCAAGAATCAAACCAGAAAACCTATAGCTGTGAGGCAACAATACTACCACTGCACCATCAAATCTGCAAGGAATTAAACATTCAGAAACCTGAAGTCTGAAATTCAAATGCCGGTCAATTTTACTGCGGATAGAACAAAAACAATTTTCAGCAGAGATGCAGGGATTAATACTGCAGACACGTCTTTGTAAAATGGCAGGGCACCAGAGCAAATCCACACAAACACAGGGAGGACATGCAGACTCCACACAGAAGCCACCCCAACCAAGAATCAAACCAGAAAACCTATAGCTGTGAGGCAACAATACTACCACTGCACCATCAAATCTGCAAGGAATTAAACATTCAGAAACCTGAAGTCTGAAATTCAAATGCCTGTCAATTTTATTTAACATTTGTTAATCAGGACAGTCTGACTTGGAACAAAAACACAATTTTCAGCAGAGGCCCAGGAAGAAATAATGCAGACATGTCTTTGTAACATGGGAGGACACAAAAGCAAACCCACACAAACACAGGGAGAAGATACGGACCCCACAAAGAAGGAACCCCAGCCAAGAATCAAACCTGAGAACCTGCAGCTGTGAGGCAACAATGCTACTACTACACCATCAAATATCAAGCATTGCAACATTTACAAACCACAGATATTATGAGGAACAGATCAGATCAAATATGAGGCAAATATCTGCAATTTTTTAACAAATGGTGGTGGGTGGGGAACTCAAGTCTTTAACACCTGCATACAGGGTACAGGGTTCAAGCCTGAGGTATTCCCTACCACACCACCATGAGCACCTGGGGCATTTTCACACACACACACACACACACACACTCCAGTTAGAAAGCACCAACACAGAATGTAACTCTATCCAGTTAAAAAGCGCCAACACAGAATGTAACTCTATCCAGTTAAAAAGCACCAACACAGAATGTAACTCTATCCAGTTAAAAAGCACCAACACAGAATGTAAAATGCGCCATACACTTACCTGTCTGTTCTCCATACCATATCCTGCCCGCGCAATACTCACAAAGACCCGCGAGATCCCAGCAAAGCTCCTTCCCGAGACTGTTCTGACTGCCGCTGTTGCAGTCCGGATGTGATATATCCTCCCAGCGTGTCTGTGCACTTTAACAGTGCACAGACATCTCCTTGTGTCCCTCTATGAGTCCTGCCGGACTGCCTTGAGCATGCGCATAGACCGACGGTAGTCGGGACTACTGCGCATGCGCGAAGTCCGCGAAATTTAAAAAAATATTTTTTTTTTGTTTTCTTTTTTTAATTTTTAGTTTGTGGGGGCTGCAGTCCGGCAGCCCGATGCCACAAGCCGCCCCTGACCTAGTATCTCCAAAGAGCAGGTCATATCCACACTCTCCATGGCCAAAAACATGCATAACAAGTGCTTCCAGTTTCTCAGTTTTCATATTATCTTTTGTTTAGTCTCTTCCCACATATCCTTAGCTGTCATAGCAGAGGCCTTTTTAATCCATACTCCTAAATAAGTCATCTTATTGTGTCCCCATAAATATGGGAATTACTGAACCATTTCATGTGTGAGTACACAATTTACATCTATAGCCGTTGTTTTATTTTCATTAATTTTATATCCTGAAAAGTCCTGAAACTGTCTGAAAATGTTCCACAACACTGAGATGTCCTTTTCTGGATTTATCAGGTATAAAATAATGCCATCTACAAATAAAGTTAACTTTTCTTGATTACCTAACCAATTATATCCTTGAGTTTCTGAGTTCCTTATTTTCTTTGCCCTTGGCTCTAAATATAAAGCAAACAGCAAAGGGAAAGAGGGCACCCCTGCCTGGTTCCTGTGTTCAAACACAACATATCAGATCCTTCCTATTTCTTCCTAATTAACCTCATTATTGTATCAGAGAATGCAAATGATTCCATTGTCTTACTCATAAAATCCTTGTTTGCTCTGTCAAATGCCTTTTCTGCATCAAGACCCATCAACATTAACATTATTTTCACACATTCTGCTTCCATCTGGATCATCATTGTTCTATTAATGTTGTCAAATGCTTACCTCTAAGACTATATTGATCCATATCTGTTAATTTTGGCAACACCTTTGCCATTCTTTTACCTACTACAAACATACACACTGTAATCCTGGTTTAAAGTTACACTTAAACAAGGACAGAGAGGTAGTCTGCTTAACATGAAGAGGAAGTCTATTCCACAGATGGGGGAGTCTCTGGGACATGTTTATCTCACCAGCAGACTCTATTAAAGTCACAGGCCAGGTTTAGGTCCTGAGTGTGTATTACAATTGTGGTGTTTGATTTGCGGATATGCAGCAATTCCAATATGGCGGGGTCCAAGATGGCTCTAAATGCCAGACAGAGGTCCCTTCTGAGCAGTCTATATAGGACTGAGTAAAGCAAGAGGGACTTTAGCCTACCCATATAGGATAGGTGTTGGAAACCATGGGTTCTTCTAGTCAGGAACCTATACAGTCCTTCCAGCTGCTGCAAGTGCCTAGTGAGGTACATACCAAAGGGGGCATTGTACTCGATTATTGGCCTAATAAGGGCAGAGTACAGTGAGGTTATGACCTCTTTTTTCCTGGATACTATGCTCTTATTTATGAGATGAGCCATATAGTATGCCTTACACACTACTAAGGCTACATGTTGATCAGATGCTAGATTGCTATCCACCACGGTGCCCAGATCTCTTACTACTGATTGCGTGCTTAGGACATTGTTGCTGATGTGGTACTTTGCAGGAACATCATTCTTACCAAAGGGGATAACAATACACTTTTTGGCATTGAGTTTGAGCCCATGTTTACGGCACCAGTCCTTTGTTTGGGTGAGACTCTCTTGGAGAATGTTAACATCATTTGGGGAGTTAATGACCACCCCCAAAAGCAGAGGCCCTAAGACCAAACCCTGCGGGACACCAATAGTTATAGGTCTACTATTTTAGATGGAATCCCCTATTTTGACTGTGTTGGTTCTGTCAGTGAGACAGTTGGCAAGACATCTAATAATGTATGGGTTGATGCCTAGCTGGGTGAGCTTATCTACTATACCCAAGTGTTGAACGATGTCGAAAGCCTTGGCCAAGTCAAGGTAGGCAGTGTGCACCTCTTTTTCCTCATCCAGGGCCTTGGTGACTGTATCAAAAAGTCCTCCAAGTTTAACAGGCATGATCTCCCTTTGTTCCTGGAGACTTTCCTGTAGATTGATTATACATCATCATTGTTATCTAATCTCCTCCTATGTTATCGATCAATTGTTGAGTCTCATCTACTTCTAACCTTGGCATAATTAAGTCTTCCATAATCCATTCAAATTACTTTGTTCTACTTTGTTCTACACTTAAACTATCCAAACTGGATAACTTCTACAGACCTCTCTTTAGTTATGGTCAGAACATATGGCCTTTACTTTTTAAAAGATCACGGGAAATTGCACCATTGACCTAGAGATCCTATGCCATCCTATAAGAGAACATCTCTGACTCCATCTGTCTATTGAACTTTTTGTGCTCAATGTAGAGCTTCTGAACATGAAAACATCATCCAAAGCATATTGAGTGCACATGCAACACATAATAACACAGAATATATCATCATCATCTTCATCATCATCAACAATATCTCCTCATACAATTTCAGGACTTTATGGCTTCATCTTATTATGCTGTTAAGATTATATCAATGAATAGCTGTGCTACAGCTTTTATGTATTCTGTGAAGTATAATGCCACACTATAATCACTTTGGCAATCCAAGAAGTGTAATGAATGATTTATTGTAGTTATTTCCATGTAATAATATATCCAACTGTGCAACATTTTATATGCATCAAGAATATATATTGTTTCATATTTCAACATATATCAGTTTTTAAGTATTGTTTCGGTACAACTGCATTATTTTAAAAGAAAAAGAAAGAGGCATTTCATGTGTAAAATGTGTAAAAGGGGATTATGGATGGATTGATTTAAATGTAAATATGATGAGAGCTGTTCTCTACAATATCTTGCACCATACTAGAAATGTCTGCAGTGTTGTTACTACTCTACCTAAAGATGTAGTAACACTCTTGCCAGGGTATTTCAACATTATTGTACATAAAAAAACACATACCTGAGCGTACTGCTTCATAAAACAGATTTCTAAAATGAGCCAATTGATCTAAAACTAAAATATAAAATATAATGACTTACTACTTTACCTCGAAGGTATGCTGTCAAAGGTAAATTTGGGGATCCCTGTAGTCCTAAAGTGAAAAAAAAAAACAAGATTAGGTTTTAAGTTCCAACAATTTCAAGTGAATATATATATATATATATATATATATATATATATATATATATATATATATATATATATACATATATATATATATAGAATGCCTTCCATGATGTCAACAGAATAGAAGGAACATTTTTATGTACTGCCTTTCTTTTTTTTTTCAATAATAAATCTTTATTATTTTTTACTTCTTCATACACGCTTTAACAAAGAAAATACAGAAATAATTTCTACACAATTTCTATCAACATTCACACAAAATATATACAATATTTACACAAATGCTTTTACCATTTGAATAGCATATCTACAAAGTTTTCCATACAAATATAATCTCTTGTAATAGTAAGGTTCTTCCAAAGGTTATACTTTATAGTCTAAAATAAAATAATAATGGGATTTCCTGATTTCGATGGATTAAGCTAATATAATGTTGAAAATTTGTTCCCAAATCTTTAGATTATTTGAATGTTTACTTTGGTTATTGATAACATATTTGTGAGCTAATATATGTTTTATCACTAAGATCTTAAAGTTTTCCCAAGACGTTTGAGTTGGGTTCAACCAATTTGTAGCTATACAGAGCTTCATTAAAAGGAAAATATTCATAAGTACAATCACCTGGGATCTAGATGTATTATTTGGAGGAATGTGTAATATCATAAATTCCCAAGATAACGTTGAATTTTGATACCCCATCTTTTGTAGTTGTAGTCTTAGGGAATTCCAAAGTTTATATATACATTTGCAACTCCAGAACATATGTAGGAGGTCCGTAATTTCGTCTTTACAATATGGGCATTTGGGAGAATTCTTGGAGTTGAATTTATACAAGCTAAGGCATGTGTAGTATGCATTATTGAATATCATAAGTTGGGTGAAAGTTAACTCATGAAGGGAAATTGATTTCGCTTTTAGTTTAATTGCATTTATGAATTTACTTTCTTCAACCAAAGGTAATTTTTCTTTCCAATATTTCGATATAAGAAGGTGATTATGAAATTTGATGTCTTTTATCAGTTTATAGGTAGACGTTATATATTTGATAGTTTGTAATAGAGCTTGCCATAGTGAGGAACATTTTGTTAAGTTCTCTTTATTAACAGACAAGTCTTTAAAGTAACCACTAGCTAATTCTTTAATCTGCCTCAATATAACTAAATATGATTTGGGGAGATTCGTTTCTTGTCTTAGATCATGGGCGGAATAATTCAGATATGGGTATATATCTTGTAGAGTTAAGTTTATTATAAGTGGGAAGTTTTTTAAGTCTATAAGTTGATTATTGTTTCTTAGGTTAGGGTTTTTATGGAAGGGTTGTAGGAACATTATATATTGAAATAGATTTAATGATCTAAAGAGATTTTGTAATGATGATATATAAATTTTTGGGTCTATATGACTTAGTCAACAGTTCATTTGATTGACACTCATTTGGTCGATAGTTCATTTGGTCGACAGGCATTTTAGGTGGGGGGCTTCACCCCCACACCCCTCAATGTGGGGGGCTGTGCCCCCCACACCCCCCTAACTATATATATCAACTCCAGGGTTGCACAACATTGGAGAAGGGGGCAAATCTGCTTGTCGACCAAATGAACTGTCGACCAAATGAGTGTCAATCAAATGAACTGTCGACCAAGTCATATAGACCCAAATTTTTATATGATCCATTAAAGCATATGTTTTAATGATGTCTCTGTTTAGAAAGAGTAAAGCTTTGGGATTCATGTTCAAATGCTCAACATGTTTATAACCCAGATTTATCTAGTTAGGGGACCAATTAGTATTTTGTATGTCATAGTTAGCTATTCTTAGAAGTCTATTAGCATTTATAATTAAATAGTAAGTTCCAAAATCAGGTAAATCCAACCCACCTTTATTTTTCGGGGTCATCAATTTATCATAAGATATCCTAGTTTTCTTTGGTTCCCATATAAATTTAGCAGGTTCGATGTGTATTTGTTTGAAAAATTTATTGGTAATTAACACTTGCACGGATCTAAAGATATATAACATTCTGGGCAATACATTCATTTTAATAATTGATATCTTTGCTAATGTGGGCAATTTCAGGTTATTCCATCTCCTTAGATCTAATAAAATTTGATCCCATTTTAGTTTAACATTATTGAGATACAAGTCCTTATTATCTGCGGAGAACGTGATACCTAAATATTTAATCTTTCCTTCATATTTTATTTGCCCTATCAGAGGTAGAAGTGAAAAGGGTTTAGGTGTTTTCAAAGGAAATATATTGTTTTTTTTAAGGTTTATTTTATAATTTGATATTAATGCAAATTCTTCAACCGCAGATAGTATTCTCTTGGTATCAGAGACAGGTGTTGTACAGTAAATATTAAGATCATCTGCAAAAGCTGCCATAGAGATCTTGGTACCATAAATTATTGGGGCATTGTGATATACATTTTGTTTAATATGCAGAAATAAAGGTTCTAAATATAAATTAAATAGTATAGGGGATAGAGGACAACCTTGATGGGTACCATTCCTGATTTGAATTCTATTAGAAAACATTTTATTTATATATAAAGTTGTATAGGGGCTATTATATAATGTTTGTAATATTAGGATAAATTCTTGAGGTATTTTAAAGTAGGGTAAAATGTTAAATAGAAATTGTATGTCAACTCTATCAAAGGCTTTTTGTGCATTAATAATAAGGGCATACATATTTAAGTTCTTTTGATTGGCATAAGAGATTAAAGTATGAAGTGTTAAGGTATTGTCATTAGATTGCCTAGCAGTTAAAAACCCAGTTTGTTCATTAGAAATGATTAAATTTATTATTTTCTTCAATCTGGTAGCTAAAATAGAGGTCAACATTTTTGTATCGATGTTTAACAGTGATATAGGTCTATAATTATCTGGGTTTTGGAGATCCAAATTTTCTTTAGGTATAAGAATTGTTTTGGATGCGTTAAAATGTAAATCATTGATTTTGTTATTAATGATATAGTTTAAAGTATATGATAATATTTTAACAAGCGTATTGCCGAAAGTTTTATAAAATTCTGCTGTAAGTCTATCTGGGCCCGGGACTTTGTGTGATTTCAAAGTTTTGATTGTTGATGTTATTTCCTCCATATTAATTGGTTGTACTAAATCTCTCTGTAGCTTCTCGTCGATTTTTGGGAAGTTAATCTTTTGTAGGAAATCGGTATAATTTTCACTTGTAGGTAATTCAGTTTGATCTCCATAGATTTAGGCATATATCAATTCAAAAATGTTAATAATATCCTTAGATTTCGTATATAGTTTATTTTTATAGTATAATTCTGGAATTTGGTAGGGTGATTTGGATTAATTAATAATTCTTGATAGAGCCCTTGATGGAGGTTGTATATGATTAGCGTAAGTTGCCAATATTTTAGTTTCATAGAATGATAATCTTTATTTTGGATCAGAAATAGATCCTTCTGACATCTTAAAAGTTCTGTTTCTGTTTGTAAATTATGATTCTGTATTAATTCTTGGTCTAGTGTTTTAATCTTAGACTCCAAAGTTTGTTCTTCCCTTAGTTGAATTTTTTTATAATAGGAGGCTTTTTGAAGGAAAATACCTCTTATCTGTGCTTTAGCAGTCGCCCATTCAATATCAGGTGTATGTTGGTGGTTGTCTAACTTAACTAGTACAGACTTGAGAATGTCTTGTATTTCCTGAATAATTTCTCTTTTGTTTAATAGATTTGGATTTAAAGACCAATTATAACCCTTCTGTGATAAAATGTTTCCAGAATTGTTAGTAAAACATAATGTAATTTTAGAGTGATCTGATAGGTACCGAGCATGGATAAATACTTGTGGGTCAAGATTGATCAGTGTTTCAGAGATTAGAAAAAAGTCTATTCTGGACCACATTTTATGACAGCTTGAATAAAATGTAAAATTGTTGGAATTAGGGGTATTATTAGAGCATTTGAAGGGGTCATATAAGTTGAAGTCATACTTAAGTTCAGTTAATGTTAACGCCACTTGACTATTATATGTTATATGTTGGCTTGATTTATCCAGATTCATATTTTGATACGCATTCCAGTCCCCTTCTATGATTATATAATGGTTATTATATTGGTTTAATATAGGATAGAGTGAGGCAAAGAACAAATGTTGATTATTACAGGGTGCATATATATTGAGCAGAATAATGGGTTTATCATATAGTGTTGTCGAGAGGATCACATAGCACCATCTTCCTTCTTTGTCCATTTTTAATTCTAAAATTTTATCTTGATATTGGTATATACTGCCTTTCTTAAAAAGTAAGCAATGGACAAACCAGCACAAAAAAACTAAGAAAATCCAAAAACAGAACTTTACATGCGTCTTCCTGTTTTTTGAACCTACATTTTTTAATGTCAACAACATCAGCATTGAAAATGGGGTTTTATTATACGTGCTCCCCATTTTTGCCATTGTCAATGATGCAAAATATCTATAATAGTATTTCCTTCTCAATTACTCATTACATTACCTCATTTGTACTTCAATAAAGTTTGAGAATTCTGATTGTAGAACAAGGAAGGTAATAATTTAAAATAAGGTATTTCAAGAATATTCTGTTCTTTATTAACCTAGTAACAAGAGTATGGAATTTGGAATGAATTTTCAAATAAACTATTGGGACTTAAATTTACAATCGCACAGAACAGAAGATAAGAGGTGAAACACTTTAAGCAAATAATCTCATTCTTGCTGAAATTGTTTATAAATGCTGTCCTAATCCTTTGCATATATTAGCAGATTATATGAATCACCTGAAGACATACCTTTGGAAATTTCTAGTTTTCTGTAAAAGGCAGCAAAATATAGTAATTTTTAATTCATTTCCTAATGTACCATGATTTAGACAATATAATACCCATCATGGCATAATGATTTTAATCAGAGACTTGGCATAAATGCCACAGATAATTACCTAGCTCTCAGGTAAATAAGTCTCTTAAAATTCCACACTTTCCACACTGTTGAGATTTTCTAAACAGAAGTCAGAAATGTATTTATACCAAAGTTTTCAAATTCAAAACTTTGTTTCAGAAATCACAGTTGTTCAATTGCCCACTTAATCCATTTCAGGTTCACAGGAGAGCCAGAGCTAATCCCACATGCAGTGAGACAGTGGGAACTGGAAAGAGGGACTTATTCTGAATGGGTTACCAATCTATCAACATAATACATACATACATTTGCTCACACATGGCATGCCCATCTTCTGGCAATATAGAAAAGCAGCAATTCACCAAATGCCACATCTCTGAAATGTGAGAAGAAACCAGACCATTAAATAAACAGGTAAGGCTCTTGGCTGTTGTTATTCAAAATATATTGATGTATAAAAAACAGCAATAGTCTTATACAAGACAAATAATTGAGTACAGCAAAATAAAAAAACAGAATAATCAAAATGATGAAATGTTTTTACCCTAACAAAGTAAACATTCTAAGGAAGTTCTATTTATTTTATGGACGAAAATGTTTTATTAGATCAGTTATTTTTATTTTCATTTTGTCATACTCAGTTCTTGGTACTGTGTAAGACTACTGTAGTTTTTTTATGTGTTAAAAAAGGCCAGTCAGAGAAAATCCTCTGAGATACAACAAGGATATGCAAACTTCATGCAGAAGGAATTCCAGTCAAGAACATATCTGGAGAACTAGGTCCTGTTAGATAGCAGTGCTAATTGCATGTCCACTTAGAAATAAAAAAAAAAACAGACTTGGGGAACAGTATTTAGAGCTTTGGGTTGCTTTTCTTCAGCTGAAACTGAGGCTTTAGTCAAGGTGGAGGCAATTATGAACAGTTCCAAATACCAGTCACTTTTGGCCCAAAACCTTCAGGCGTCTGCTAGAAAGCTGAAGATGAAGAGGAATTTCACCTTTCAACACAACAATGACCCCAAGCATACATCCACATCAACAAAATAATGGCTTCACCAGAAGAAAATTAAAGTTTTGGAATGGCCCAGCCAGAGCCCAGACCTAAATCCAATGGAAAATCTCTGGGGTGACCTGAAGAGGGCTGTGCACAAGAGATGTCCTTGCAATCTGACAGATTTGAAGTGCTTTTGCAAGGAAGAGTGGGCAAATATTGCCAAGTCAAGATGTGCCATGCTGATAGACTCCTACTCAAGGAGACTGAATGCTGTAATTAAATCAAAATGTGCTTCAACAAAGTATTAGTTTAAGGGTATCCACACTTATGCAACCACCTTATTGTACGTTTTTTATTTTTTATATTTTTTCCCCTAACAGATTTGTTTGTTATTCTATTGAATTGTACAGGTTATATGTCACATTAAAGGTGGGAAACGTTTTCAAATGATTTATTGTGGTCTCATTTTTTTATATCACAAAAAATAGCATTTTAACAGGGGTATGTACACTTTTTATATCCACTGTATATGGCAATTCTGAATGCCCATGACTTTTTTCCTTTTAAGTCTATTATGGACACATTCAGGCCAATAAAGTCAAACCCCAGTAGCTGTGAACATGTGGACTAATTACCTGCAAAGTAAAGGATTTAGTGTAGAAAATTTATCTTAGATAAAAGCACAGTAGTATAGAGCAATGTATACCCAAATTAAGGAGAAACCACTGGAGCAGGAAGCATCTAATCAGCTGACATATGGAGATACTTTAGAGCCTCACACAGGAAACCAGTACAAAGGTTCAGTTGGAGCTATACAACAAGGGAAAAAACCAGGAAACTTTGGCAACTCTGACACAGTCAATGCCATGGAGTGATAGGCCAGTGAGTTCCTATATGAAAAATCAATGGATGACATAGGGTGAAACTGAAGAGAACATGGCACAGGAAGAAGCCCTGGAACTCTCTATAGAATGCTCATAAGAAATGGCTAACAAAGAATGTGCCCTCAGTTTAGAAGAAAATAATCTAAAAGAAGGGTTACTTGATTTACTAGAGATGGATAGACATATTAAGATCAATGAACAAAATAGACTGCAGAAGGTCAATACAACACAAAAAGTTAGATGTTTGATTAAACAAATGAGCACAGTAATTAGGACTGTCCATAGAGATTCATGTGATATAACAGAAGTAAACAGGATACATTAGTATGCAGCCAAATTAATCACAGATAAAGTCCTACCACAAGAACACAGGGTAGTAAGGGAAAGGATGGGGATAAATTGAATGCCATCATGGAAGTATCAAATATAGAAAACTTTAAAGAATTAAAAGACAAGAAGTGTCACTGTTAGAAGGGTATTGAAAAGGGGACAGATAAAAAAAATACTCAGAAAGATAGACGTGATAAAAGCTATGCACAGTATTATAACGGATCAGGATTTATCATGCACTATCTCAAATAATAAACTGAAAATATCAGCACAGGCAGAAAAACCCAGAAGATACACAGATAAATATAAAGAACAAAATACAAAATAAGCAATTTATTGATGGCCCAAAAAGATTTATGGAGAACTGGGAAACGAGTGAAAGACCATCAAAAAAGAAGAAATAGATACATTTTGGAGAAGTATTTATAAAGATCACGTGGAACATAACAAAGATGCTGAATGGATAGAATAAGTAAAAGAAAGAATAAGAAGTTCAAATGTACAGGATATGAAATGGAATGAAGTAATGGCCAGAAAAATAGAAACAAAATTAAGAAAAGCTCCTAATTGGAAAACCCCAGGCCCAAATGCAGTACCTAACTTCTGGCTAAAAGTGTTAACATCTTTACATGAAGATTTAGCCATGAAGAAGAACTGTTACATGTGCACCCTGAACAGACACCAACCTGGTAAACAACAGTTAAAATGTTACTCGTCCTTAAGAGTGAACCTGCAAGATATCATTAAAACTATAGACCAATAACTTGCCTTCCAATGATGTATAAACTATGCACTGGAATTGATGCTGATAGAGTTTAAAGTCATTTTGAAGAAAACTCAATCATGGTAATAGAACAAAAGGGTAACAAAAGAAAGTCATATGGAATAAAGAATCATTTTTGTTAAATAAAGTCATAATGGAGAATTGTAAAAAGTGGGAGAATCTCAGTATGGCATGGCTAGACCACAAAAAAGCATTTGACAGCATTTCACATTCATGGATAAAAGAGTGCTTACAAATGTACAAGGTGTCCCCTACATTGATCAATTACATTACAGTGACCATGAAACAATGGCAAACTGCTTTGCAGCTAAGCCATGATAAAGGACAAATCATTATCCTAGGTATTAAAATTCAACAAATTATTATCCTAGGGATAAAAATTCAAAGGAGTATATTCCAAGATGACTCTTTGTCATCTGCACTTTTGTCTTGCTCTTAACACATTAAACTGTCTACTTAGCAGATTAGGTCATAGCTACAATTTGACTACCAGAAAATATCAGATTGTAAAGACTTCTCGTCTTCTTTTTGTGGATGATTTAAAAGTTTGTAGCTCATCAGATGAGGAACTGAAAGCACAACTGCAAGTGGTCAAAACTTTCTGAGATGTTATAAGCATTTCATTTGGTCTTCATAAATGTGCAAAAGCAACCTTTAAAGCAGGAAAGCTGCAGCAATAGGAAAATATCAGTCTGGGACAGGAAGGTGATATAAAAGAACTTGAGCAGGAGGGAGGGTTTAAATATCTGGGAAGTGACGAAGGCTCAACAATAAAATATGAAAAAATGCAAATACAATTTAGTAAGGAATATTTTAGAAGACTAAAATTAATACTGAAGACAGTCCTGACATCTAGGAACGAAGTCCAAGCTATAAACCAATGTGCTCTTCCTCTTCTCACTTACAGTTTTGGGGTGATTGAGTCAACCCCAAAAGGCAATAGATAAGTTGGACAGGAAAACAAGAAAAATTGTCATGCTTATCAAATGGTTTATAAGGATCAGCGCATACCAAAATTATATATTCCTGTACAGAAAGAGGTATGGGCCACCTCAAAATTGATTACATGATACATCAGTGGCTCAGTAGCTCAGTTTGATAAACGACATGTATAGATCTGCAATTGTAGGAATGCATACATATCTAATGACCTAACAAGATCCAAACACAGTGAAAGTTTTAATACATGAGGAGAAAAAGTCTAAGATAACTTCCCTGCTTAGTTTAGCAGAAGCATATCTGTGTCAGTTGGGAATGGAAATCAAACCAAAACTAGATAAGGCAGCAATTGAATGTGCCAAAAAAATAAAGAATATAAGAATTTAAGGTGAAGGATCAGATGACAAGGCATGAAATGTTGAAAATTGTAAAAATGTAGTTGCAAATACAGAAAAATCCTGGAACAACTGCATCTCAATCAGGATCTAATGCAGGAATGGTTAAGGAGAGGTGAATTTAAATCAACACGTGAAATGTTAATACTGGCAGTCGAGAATAGTGGACTACATACATGTTTCTTTACAAAGTCCATTGAATATGCCAGAGAAACAGACAAATGCAGGTTTAGTAAAACAAAATTGGAAACAGTTGAACATCTTGTTGCTGGGTGTTGCACACTAATAGCAGAAGGCCTGTATACTGAAAGGCATAATAATGTGGGGAGACTGTTGCACTGGGGATTGTGCAAGCATTATAATACTAAAGTAGCTGAGAAGCATTGGAAACATGAGCCATACACCATTATAGAAAATGGTAAAGTTTATATCACATGGGATCTCCCATTACCAACAGTTCAAAAAATAGATGTGAAAAAACAAGATATAGCAATTCATGGAAAGAAGACAAAAGTAGCATTAATTATTGAAATTGCTACACCCAGTGATCACAGTCTCTTATATACAGAGACGCAAAGCCATAAAATACCAGGATTTGCAGGTAGAAATGAGGGCAATCTGGAAGAAGGATGCCCAGACCATTCCAATAATAGAAAGAGCAATAAGCCTCATAAAAAATAATTTACACTCTTATTTAGATATGCTACCAGTACATAAAACTCCATATGAATTACAGAAGGAGTTAGTTTGAGCACATTGCGGATGCTGTGAAGAGCACTTTTGGCTAACAGCAAAGATTGAAACAATATTAATTTCATGAACTTTAATCATACTTTGACCTAGGAATGGGGTCCATTCCCGTCATGGTATTAGAAACGCAAAAAAAACAGTAATTCTGCCAGCTTGTGTAAAATTCAGTTACTGACTAGTAAATACACTGCCTGGATGCCATTAAAGAAGAAATTTGGAGAACCTTAAAGAAAACCAACTAGAAAAAGGTGAAGAGCAAACATTGACTAGGAAGAATCCTGCAGCTGTTCAGCAAAAAGCAGTTCAAGCTCTAGCTTTGGAACACGACATGGCTTCCAGTAATTTAGAGGAAGAATACATCAACTGTACTTAGAGATGATTTAAAAAAATGAAATACTGGAGTATATCAACTCAAATAACAAAGGACTAGGAAAATGAATCTTTAAACAGCTATTCAGATAAACTAATAAAATTGCAAAAATCAGAGGCTGAAATGAAGAAAAGGCTGGCTGATTATGACACTTCTCAAAAAGAACTGTTTCAATAAATGGCAGAGTTAGAAGACAGAGCACATAGGGAAAACCTGAGATTTTCTGCTATACCAGATATACTGGAAGGTACAGGCTGTACTAATTTTGTGAAAGTACAAATAAGCAACAGGACTGGTATTCCACAGCAGGATTTGATAACTGAAAGGAACAGTGAGTATACACTCCATACCTGGCCACAAGAATGTAGCCAAAATCTGTATTAGTACAGATACAATCATATCAATGGAAAGACTTGATCCTGACAAAACTGTGGCAGAAGGGCAAAACATTAAAAATTGGAGACAGCAGAGTATTTGAGGAAAATGATTTTTCACTGTACACTAGGCAGAAGAAAAGCAAAGTCATCCTAAAAACCAAGGAATGTCAAGAGGCAAGTGTGAGATACAAGTTGATGTGTCCAATTGTCTTCAGAATATTTTTTCGTAGAGAATCAAATGCATTTTTTGCTGCAGAACAGGCTAAGGAGGGGGATACAAAAGTTTATCCAACATAAAGAGAGAAATCAAACAAAAGGAGACTCTGCTTCTCATTCTTCTCACAATAAAATTCTTAGAAAGACTTTACCAGTGAAACCTTTTCCAGTGTTCCAAAGCAGAATGCTTCACAGACAGAAAAAAGTACATAAGTTGACTAGAAGAATCAGTAGACTTGGACATGAGCCAGAGCCTCCTGCTGGGAGATGGAGATGAACAGGAAGAAGATCAGCAACAATGAAATTAGTGAATAAATGTGAGACTGTAAAACATCAATCACATTTGTGAAATATGGCTTTTCAAGAAAGAAAAAGTGACTCAGAAAGATTGGACTTTTGTTGACTTTGTTAAACTTCTGGGTAGACTGCAAAACATATACCCAGTTTTATGTCATTAATGTTTAGAAGAACACCAAAATGAAAAAAAGTAATGGTAAGTAAAACAATTTTTGTTCTTAATAGTATTTGTATAAACAATATAATGATTTAAACTGCATGTTATATAGTAAAGCAGATGTGTACATTATATAGTTAGGAGTATATTAAATGTGTGGATGAGGGTTAGTCTTTTCAGTTATTGTTCTATGTGATAACAATATTAAAGTATATCTTAAATGTGGGGGCAAGGGTTATTGCTCTATGTGATAAAGATATTAAAGTAAGCAGGTATTTTTTTAGTTTTAAGAAATGTATGCATTACAGTGCAAAAAAGAGAAGAAAGGCTGGATAAAAGTAAGTTTTAAGTTAATATGTTGTAGTCTTCAGCTGTTGGGTGTGGGATGCAGTGTAAAATTGCACTAATTATATTATATGTTGAGGTGAGATGTTTTATTTTTGCATAGGTGAATGTCTGGATTAATGCCCTTAGCTTGATATAAAAAAATAAGACAAAATGATGAGTGGCATGAAACATGAGAAGTGCTGCATTTCTTAAATATGCAATGGTGTTATCTTGTTTTTTTTTCCTTTATCAAATGTTCAGTAGCTTAAGAAGTCTGCAGCTATAGGCAGTCGTACATTATATTCTTATGCTTCCATGGAAACAATCCACATGCAGGTGCAAGCAATTATTCTTGAAAGTTCTGAGCATTGTTTGCTTAGGGAAATGCAAAATTTATAGGTACAAGAGCAAATAGTTCAGTAAAAATAAAGTTTTAAATGACTGGAAATGAATAAGAGATAGCAACTTCCCTAGCAGCCTTAATGCATCATCGCATTTATCAGAAGTGCATCATTTAGTTTTATTTAAAGAGAGCCAGAGCACTTTTTCTTAAGGATAAAAGTTAATGTTTTCTGAAAGCATACAATATGTTTTTCACATCTGGGAAGGGAATATAGATACAAAAAGAACAAGGAGCACTAAGTGTAAGTGGAAGCACAGGCTGTAAGATGCACTTTAGCATGGGTAACCTAGGTTAGGTAATATCTGTGTTTGCGATTAGGGGCAATTGTTCCTATCAGGAGGGTTAAGCATAATTTTTCAAAACTGCACATAACTTTGTGTGTTTATTCTAAGTTAATAGGTTATGATGGTGCATTGAAAATGTATTTAGTTTTTCTATGGGTTTTCATTAAAATAAAAAGTCTTGAAAAATGTAACATGACATGGACAAGAAAAAATAGTATAAGAGATCAACCTGCCAAATTTTAGCATGTCCATGTAACATAAAGCATTGAAATACACATTCAGAAAAGCTGTCACATACAATAGGTGGTTCAATAACTTCTTATCATAATGGTTACACCATCCATATTATTTTGGAAAGTAATTGGCCTTACAGGTATAGACAAAAAGGGTAGATTATTGAATTATATTAAGAAATTCAGAGTGCAAATAGCCATGCTACATGAGACACATTTGGAAAGAAATGAGCATGTGAATTTGATAAAGAAATCAGGATGGATATTCAGCAGAATATCAGGGACAAAAGAAAAGGGAAGTAATTATATTAATTGCTAGAGGTAATTCACTAGTGATAGAAGAAAGAAAAAATATAATAATGGTAGGTTTGTGGTTTTAAGGGGATACTAGCAATGGAGAAGGATTATGCTGGCATGTATTTATATTCTATCAAAAACTACTATTATGAGTTTAAGAACATTTTGGGAGAAATAATCAGCTTTAAGTGGGTTATATTACTTATAGGTGGGGAATGGAACTTGATATGCAACAACGAAGATGTCTCGGGGGGGGGCCTAGAAGGGAAAATATAACAAAAGAGAGTAGATTTCTGCAAAAAGTTATGAAAATATTTGGTATGGAAGACATTAATTCAGTAGCAAGAACTTGCAGATAATTTAATATTATTCCACAATATACAATAACTGGGCTACACTAGACAGAAATTATATTTCACAGGAAAATGTGCATTTAATTCAAAGCTTCAGCACACATCTAATAACTTTTTAAGATCATACACAAATAAAAACTAAGATAAAAATACAGTGTAATAAAGTAAAAATGAGACACTGGTGCTTTCCCACCTACTCGTTAAAAAGCCAGCCAACTTCTGGGGACTACAGTAGTTCATCTTTAAGCAAGGAAGAATATTAGGATCATGGAACAGAGAACAGTGGAGAGTGTAATCTGCAGTACAGCTTGCAAGCCAGTACTTACAAAAAGATTTGTGATTTTTTTTCTCTGGGGAAACATCTTTTGGTGGTATCTGTGGCTGCAGGTAAGTGCCTAATTTTTAGTCCAGGTTTTGCTAGAACAGAGGAAAAAGAATAGGCAAGCTTTTGTACATTTTTAAACTTTATGTTCTACAGGATAGCTGAGTTCTCTGTAGTACATTTGGTGGGAGGTTAGCCAAAGTCTGTCAGCTTAGTATTATTTAGAGGGTTAGGGATGTTCTGTCTCCAGTGTTTGTACGCTATGTATGAAGGCAAAACAGTTTGCTAATAACTTCAACTAAGAGTTCACATAAAAAAAAAAAAATAAGTTATTTTGCTGAGTAATATGATTCAGTATTATTTACCATGAATATCAGTTAAGTCTTTTGTGTATTACAGTGTATTACTGATGTAGAGTATAGGGGAATTCTCTGCTGTGCATTTAGTGGTGGGGGGGTTTCTTGCAACCTAAGTGTTTATGTCTTACAGGGTTGCACCTTCAGCTCTCCTTCCTCACTGTCTGTAGTAGGGCAGAAAAGCTTACTAATAACTTGAGCTAGGAGCTCATACAAATATGTATTGTTTGTGAATATCTGTTAAATTTGTTTTAAAACTGATTGTGTAACTGACCCTTTCAATGTGGAACTTCAAGGAACATGGACATTTTAAGACTCAAAGTGAGGAATTTTCCTGATAATGACCATGTGAATTGCTCAGTGAAAAAAGGGCCTAGGTTATGAGTACTTAGTCTTATGCAGAATTGCTGCTTTTGCTTTCTGGTTGTAAGGAACTTGTCATTGACTGCATACTTAGTTATTGTAGTGTTTTTCTGATTATACAGTACCATTTTTGATTTCAGTTACATGCTTTTTTTCTACGGTGTTGACTCTTGCTTCATATACACTTCAATTTACTGATTTTGCTTGAAAACCACCTCAGTTTGGCACTGTGGAAATGGTGCGTTTTTGCGCAGTGGGAAAATAGGGTGTTCCACATTTTGCCTGTTTGTCAGACATTGTCAGGGTCTGTGCCCAACATTGACCTCTTAAGAGGTTGACACCTATGGGTATGTGTCTCAGAGACTATCCCTTCTCTGAAATAGGCTTCCAATCCATGGAAACCTGAGTTCTTCCCTAACCAAATTCAAACATAACTTGGACTAGTGGTTGAAGAACTGGAAATTTACCCCTGGCCTGCCACCTATGTTTCTAGTATACAGATGCAGCCTGCAAATACTCGACCCATGCCCAAGCCTATACACATGCCTTAAAAATAACCCGAGGGTATCAAACTTGTCAGATATATTTGGGAAGCACGACTAGACTTAAAAAAGCCTCCGGAGTCATCAGTCTAGTAATCAACTATGAACCTATAACAGCATGTATACACCAAAGATCTATGAATTTTGTGTTAATGTCATTCATCTGTAATTAAATGTAATGTGTCTGGTCTAAGCTTTGAGATATGGAATATACTTTTGAAGTTGTAGCTAGTTCTACACTATTTAGAAATTACAGTTTTAAATACAGAAAGAGAAGCTATAAATACCATCCTGCTACACATATCTATAGGCTCCATGACTGGTGATTCCTTAGGCTTTCTGTATGGCCGTCATGACAATCCATCAAAATTACCTTATTTTGCTCCTTGTATTTGATGTCTAAAGAGTACATTCCTAGAAATAGGAACTGGCATCATAACTTGTCTGTATTCATCACATATGCACTTCTTTTTGGCTTAATAACTGCAGTGATAGGTAATGTGTTTTGTTGCATCTCAGAACAGATCAAGGGCTCTTTCTTCTATACAGAAATATTTTTATTTTTTATTTATTTTTATTTATTTAACATTTGTTTACCAGGAAAGTCCGACTGGGCCAGAGTCCATTTTCAGTGGAGGCCCAGGGAGAACATATTGTCACATTCAGCTTGAAGCAGTTGCTACTGGTCTCAAAGAAGTATGTGTGTCAAAAATTCCAACTCCTTAAGGAAAAACATTTTATGCTAATATAACAGGCAACTATGTGTCAATGTATTTAAGTATCTTGCCTGTCATAAACAGTCCTTTTGACTCTTTGATACCATATTCACTGTCCTCCATCCGTTTCCATCCAGACATGTCCTGAAATTGTATTCCTAATGGCTATAATACTATAGAGAGATTTCATGGAAAGTTATGGTAAGTGGTATACTAGTACAATATACAACCTCAGTTAATATAGACTCTGAGGGTCAGGCACACTGGCATGAAATTAACAAGATTCTAAGGCCTAGATGCAAGCAGCACAGCATTTATATTTACTTGCAATTTGCACAGTTTTTTCATTCACATGCCCACAGTAAGCAATTTCATCAATGAAAACATTAGATGTCAACTAGCTTCTATTTACAGTAAGACTTTTAAAAAATCCACGATGACCAAATTAATATGCAGTACATCATAGAGAAGAAGAAGAAGAAGGGAAAACAACAAGGAACACATGAGCATCCATCTCAGGAACAGAATAACTTTCATTTGCCATGACAAAAAGGGAAAAAAAGTAAGTAGTAAGGACAATTACAAATGGCAATAGCAGTTATTTGTTCCTGTCTACCTCTGAGTTAGTCTTCATCCTAAAACTGCATCAGTCTCATATGGTAGCTTTACAAATTAAAATGTATTGTCATACTTTCCTTAGCAAATGGAAATAATCAACCTTTAGTGATGGTTGTGATCTATTTATCATATACTATATCAAATTTTTCAGTTTTTGATGTGAAAAGTATGTTATTTTTACCATTATTGTTGTTGATAAGCACCTTTCCTTAAAACTTTTCTTGGAGTTGAAAAGTCTTGATGTGACATCATGAAAGACTAAACCCACAATATGTAACTGCCAACATTACTACATAAGCTGCTATTTTCTATGCTAAGTGCAGCAACTGGGAAGTCTTATATTTTAGTAAAACAATTTGTCGGCTATGTTTCTCAGGTGGGATACCCTGCACTGAAAATTAACTCATGTGATGATCTATTAGTAAATCTGTAATGTAAATAAATGGCTGTTTACCTAAAAAAGTATATTGTTTTAGATTACCCAGAATGCTTGGCTGTTATGCCAGTATCTAATCTAATTTTGTGCATGTGGCCATAAGGAAAAACTGAGTCAACTGTGAAATTAAAACATCAAAAAACATTTCATAATCTGAATTTTATTTTTAAATCTCTGGTAGCATTAACATGAAAATAAGTGTTAAACACAGATGTATGAGAAATGTAACAATACACCTTTTTAGCACCTTCATTAAAATATCACTTAAGACATGGGCAAACATACATTAATATAAAAGGAAAC
Organism: Protopterus annectens; assembly: GCF_019279795.1. Lineage (NCBI taxonomy): Eukaryota > Metazoa > Chordata > Ceratodontiformes > Protopteridae > Protopterus > Protopterus annectens. The sequence continues at coordinate 358,493,294 of NC_056736.1, forward strand.
AAACTATATTAACATATTTCCAGTTACCTACTTTACACATCACATGTTCTTTTTTATAACTATCATCTGTCCAGCATTACGTAAATTACTCAATTCCTGCCTTCCTTTAAACCTCACTCCCTCTCCTGAATATTATTCTGTATGTATTGTTCCCACAGTTTCCATTTTTTTTCTATCTAATTTATTCCAACCCTTTTCTAAAGATCCCACTTCCTGTTCTTTTATCTTTGTTACAATAGTCAATACTTCAAATGCAGTTGGTTTAGACTTTGATTTCCATCTGGAAAGTATGAAGGTTCTAACGAACACCCTGATATTGGGCGATTTCAATTACCCTACCGTTAACTGGGCAAACTACTCAAGTACAAACTCTCAGGTCCAGCGCTTCCTGGAATTTATCAGCTCAAATGCCCTGTATCAGCTGGTAAACACCCCTACTAGAGGTGAAAACATATTGGACCTGGTCATCACCAACATGGGCGACAGGTGTTCCGCACCGGAGATCAACCCGTCACTGGTTAGATCACTCTGGATGTCGACACCACACCACCACCCCCAACCAAGGAAACCACAGTGAAAAACTTTTCTATAGCAAACTTTACCTTACTTAAGACACAGGTGGTAAGTTTCACAGCCCCCACGCTAAAGGATAACAGTGTCCAAGATGCAGGAACCTTTACAAATGCACTCTATGAGCACCTACAAGGATGTATGGATTGTGTCATCCCTAGCAAAACCAAGACTCACTCCCCTAAGAGAAGGAAACCAGTCTGGTAGACCCCTGCCATAAACAGGCTATACAACAGAAGGAGGAAACTAGTTCAGAAAAAAAAGCAAATCCCAAGAAGGAAAGACATCCCCGATCAGTATCAGTGAGAAACTAAGGTCCCTCATAAAATCATCCAAGGCTAACTTCGAAAGAAAAATAGCCAAGGATTCAAAAGATAACCACAAAGACTTCTTTAGCTATGTCAAGAATCTAAGTGGCAACTCACAGATATGCTCTGAGCTAGTGCAAAATAGCACAAAATATACTGAACCTACTGATATTGCCAGCATCCTGGCAGATAGGTTCATAGGTTCATAGGTTCATACTAGGCTATCTGCCCAAGGGCATTTATAAGCCTAGCCCATAGTTATGTGGCTTTCGCCACCCCTTTAGTTTGAATAAAAACTATGCCTATCATTTTGCTGTGCCTCTGTCAAGCAGTGACACTGAAGTAATCCCTGGGGTATATCTGCAATCTCCCATCCATTGGTCAAGATTCCTCTTGAACAAGGCCAGAGAGGTGCTCTGCCTCACATGTACCGGGATTTTGTTCCACAGCATAGGGAGTCTCTGGGTGATGAATCTGTCCCTCCAGCACGTTCTATTTATAACCATGTCAAGGTTTAAGTCTCCCGCCCTTGTGGTTCTGAGGGATCTAGATTTTTTGAGGTGAAGCATATTCATCAAATCTGGGTTTGACATGGCCTTATATGTCAGGCACAGGTCACCTCTGAGCAAGCGGTATGAGACTGAATAGAGCTGGAGTTCTTTCAGTCGGGCAGCATAAGACATATTTTTGAGACCCTTTATCCTTTTGGTGAGGAACTTTTGGAGCCTTTCAAGCTGCAGCAGGTGTCTGGTCAGATACATTCCGAACGGGGCATTGTACTCAATCATAGGTCTAATAAGTGATGAGTACAGGGGGACGATGACCTCCCTTGATCTAGATGTGAATCCCTTCATGATCAGGTGGGTGATATAGAAGGTTTTCCTAACTACTTTAGCAACATGAGTGTCAAACGAAAGGCTACTGTCAACCTGGGTCCCCAGATCTCTGATGACTTTTTCTGTGCTCAGTGGATTGCCACCTATATGGTAGCTAGGGGTAACCTTGTTTTTCCCGAAGGGTATGACTATGCATTTTTGGCGTTTAACTTCAGGCCATGGCTCTGGCACCAGTTATCCGTTTCTGTGAGGCCCTTCTGGAGGATATCTGTGTCAGATGTGTTTTCGACTATGGCCCAGTTTGCAGTCATCTGCAAACTTTGTCAGCCATAACCCTCCTGTGTTTGCTTGTACTTCAGAAAAGTAGATGCCGAACAAGAGTGGACCCAGGACTGAGCCCTGTGGGACACCACTTGTGACAGGCTTTGAGTCTGACATGGCTCCAGCAACTCTGACCCTGTGGGTTCTGTCACTTAGCCAGTTTGCAACCCATCTTGTGATGTATGGGTTTACATTCAAGCTGATGAGTTTTTTGATGATACCTGAGTGGGGTATTGTGTCGAAGGCCTTTGCCAGGTCGAGGTAGGCTGTATGGACTACCTTTCCCTCATCAATGGCTTTGGTGACTGTCTCGAAAAAGTCAACCAAGTTTAAGAGGCAGGATCTGCCTTTGACAAAGACAAACTGAGTTGGATCCAAAGTCTGCAAGTTCCCTATGTCTTTATTTATGAGTTCCATTATGATCCTCTCCATGGCTTTGCAGATAAGGCTTGTCAAACTAATGGGGAGGTAATTTCCAGGGTCTGTGGAGGCACCGCCCTTATGAAGTGGGACCACAGTCGCCGTGCGCCACTCCTTGGGTACGTATCCTGAGGTGAGGCTAAGATTAAACAGCTGTCCTAACTGTGGGTTTAATTCCTCGTTGAGTTCATGAAGCACACAGCCGGGGACACCATCCGGTCCCATGGATGCTGTGTTTTTTGCTTTAGTGAGGGCAGTTCTCACCTGGGCGTTGGAGATGTTTGGGGGGCTACAATCCTCTGGAATATATATCTCTCCTTTTGGGGAGGGGAGAAGTTTGCACTGAACCTGTCAGCCAGTATGTTGGCAATGTGTGTAGGTTCAGTAATTTTCACATCATTTTGAACTAATTCTGAGCATATCTGGGAGTTTCCTCCTAGGTTTCTAACATAGCTAAAGAAGGCCTTATGATTCTCTTTAGAGTCCTTGGCGATTTTTCTCTCAAAATTTGCCTTGGATGATTTTATGAGAGCTCTTAGTTTTTACTTATAATGATCAAAGGTGTCTTACCTTTCAAGGATTTTGCTCTATCTTGTAGTAGCTTCCTCCTTTTGTTGTAGAGCTTGTTTATGGCTGGGGTCCACCAGACTGGACGCTTGCCTTTGGTACAGAGAGTCTTAGTTTTGTTTGGGATTGCCTGATCCATGCAGTCCTGTAGGTGCTGGTAGAAGGCATTTGTAAGTGATTCAGCGGTTTGAGTAATGTTTACCACTGGCTCAGGGGCCTTAAAGGAGACCACACTAGTTTTTAGAAGTGTGAAATCGGCTTTTGAGAAGTTTTTCACTGTGGTCTTTTTGTTTCTGGTGGGGCGGGATGAGGACCTCCAGCGAGATTAGTTTATGATCTGATCTCACCAGTGAGGGGTATACTTCGGTGTTGAACATTTTGATCCCATGTTCGTGATGATGAGATCAAGTATGTTTTCTCCTCTTGTGGGGATGGTGACTAGTTGTTCCATGGCATTTGAGTTTATGAACTCCAGGAATCTTTGGGTTAGAGTGTTCGGGCTTGAGTAGTGTTCCCAGTCTATATTAGGGTAGTTGAAGTCACCTAGTATGATGGTGTTTGGAGATACATTTATCCCCTCCAATGTTTTCAGGAAGGCCATGTGAGGTTCCTGAGTTTGAGAGGGTGGCCTGTAACATGCTACAAATTGCAGAGCAGTCTTGCCTATGGTTAATTGCACCTGGATGGTCTCCGATGCATCGTGCGTTGCCACCAACCTTGAGGTGTGGGTGTCCTTTATGAATATGGACACCCCCCTCCTTTCTTGGTGTTGTCCGGATTTTGGGGCCGGAACGCATGATACGAGGTGAAACCTGTTAGTGCTGGGGTGCTCTCAGGAGCCTTGAACCAGGTTTCTGTCACAGCACAGACATCGATGTTCTCCATATTGAGAAGGGCCTCGAGTGCGTGCATCTTGAGATTGAGACTTCTGGCACTGAGCAGCATTACCCTTAGTTTTTTCCTTTTTGGTGTTCTAGGGTGGTAGGTTTAGAATTTGAGCCTTGCCTAAAAAAGGCACTATGGGGGTGGCAAGAGCCTTTGCCAATATCCAGAAGCCCAGGGGTGACAGGTGCAAGCCGTCCCTTGCGAAGCAGCGTGGCTTAGATTCAGTGCAAACTTCACCCCCCCTCTTACCCCCAAAAGGGCTCACAACAATAACAGAAAAGTGTAGTGTCCCAGAAATCACAGACACACAGGTGAAAACAGCCCTTTCAAAAGCCAAAAGCACAGTGTAAATGGAGCCAGATGGTGTCTCAGGCTGTGTCTTGCATGAACTACAGAATGAACTAACACCCCCGCCCCACCTAAGCACACTGTTCAACCTCAGCCTCTCCACAGGCTACGTGCCCACAGAATGGCGCACAGTAACAGTTATTCCACTCCACAAAGGAGGGGCCACAACTGACCCTGGTAACTATCGCCCCATAAGCCTGACTAGCCTGGTCTGCAAGGTTATGGATCGTATCATCATGGAACTAATTAACAAAGACATTGGGAACCTTGAAACACTTGACCTGACCCAGTTCGGCTTTGTTAAGGGCAGATCATGCCTACTAAACCTGGTTGACTTCTTCGAGACAGTCACCAAGGCCATAGATGAGGGGAAGGTGCTTCACACAGCCTACCTTGATCTTGCCAAGGCTTTTGACACCATTCCCCACTTGGGAATTATAGAAAAACTTACCAGCCTGAACATAAACCCCTACATCATGAGATGGGTTGTCAACTGGCTTACAGACAGAACTCACATGGTAAGAATAGCGGGCTCCAGGTCCAACTCTAAACCAGTCACAAGTGGTGTCCCACAAGGCTCGGTCCTGGGACCCCTACTGTGTGGCATATACTTCTCAGAAGTACAGACAAACACAAGAGGACTATGGCTAACCAAGTTCGCTGATGACTGCAAACTGGGAGCCATAATTGACTCTCTGGCTGACATGGACATTTTCCAAAAGGGCCTTACTGAGACAGACACCTGGTGTCAAAGTCATGGTCTCAAGCTAAATGCCAAAAAATGCATAGTCATCCCATTTGGGAAAAACAAAACACCCATGAATTACCAGATAGGTGGCAGCCCCCTTAATACAGAAGAGGTAATAAGAGATCTGGGGACCCAGGTAGATAGTAATCTCTCCTTTGACAATCATATTGCCAAAGTAGTTAGGAAATCCTTCTATGTAGCTCATCTAATTACTAAAGGGTTCGCATCTAGAAATAAAGAGGTTATAGTGCCCCTCTACTCGTCACTCATCAGACACACCATAGAGTACAATGCCCCATTTAGGATATACCTCACAAGATACTTCCAACAGCTGGAAAGACCATAAAAGTACCTCACCAAGAGGATTACTGGCTTCAAACATATGTCCTATGCAGCCCGACTGGAAAAACTCCGGATGTACTCAGTGGCATATCGCTTACTCAGAGGTGATCTCTGCCTGACTTACAAAGCCATGTCCAACTCAGAATTGATGGACATGCTCCACCTAAAGAAAGCCAAGTCATTGCAAGCCACTCGATCTAGTGAGCTAAACCTCACCACAACAATAAATAGAACATGCTGGAGGGATAGATTCCTGTCACAGAGACTCCCCATGCTTTGGAACAAAATTCCTAACTACATTAGGCAGAGCCCCTCACTAACACTCTTCAAGAGAAACCTTGACGAGTGGATGAGTAACAGAAAAATACACCCCTGGGATCACTTCACTGGCTCTTCTTGACAGAGGCTTGGTTACTTAATCAATGGGGCGGCGAAAGCTGACACACACTAGCTAGGCTTATAAATGCCCTCGGGCAGATAGCCTAGTACCTACCTATGAACCTAAGAACCTATTTGCTTGTAATTGCTTTTTTGGCAGCCATCAGAATTAAATTTAACAAGACCATACTGTGTCTGGGCAATTCAGATCCTGTATCCTATCTCAAAAAAAAAATTCCTTAGTTACAATCATTTGCTTGCTCGATAGTCCTGACAAAGTACTCTGTAGGGAACTGTTAAAGTCTGCTAACTAATTACATTCCCACAACATATGTTCCCAGTTACCTCTTTCTTCCCCATCACACCAACAATATTTGCCATCTACCTGAGGAAAACTTATTTGGAGTCTGCTTTGGGCATAACAGTGTCTATGCAAACACTTCCAGGCAAAAATTCTAAATCTTCTAGACTTTGTTGCATATTTGGGAGTCATACATATGTCTTGCCATTGTTTCTTTGTTTATTGCATATTTATATTCCCAATCTTTTCTGATCTCTTCTGATTAATTCCTCTAGTTAGTGTGTGATATTTTATATGCCCTACTTATTATCCCCCTCTAAACAGCAGCTTCTGTTGTAGATTCACTCAAAAACTCAACCAGTATAGGCCTTTCACTTATGATTCCCCTATCTCCTTCTCTTTGTCTATATTCTGATATCGATACCTGATAGGGAAAGCAGTCACTAGCCTGCAATTCAAATAAATCTCTTCTTGGCATTTTTCCATTCTATTACCTCCTTCTCTAATTATTTGTTCCCAATACCTTGGTTTCTTTGCCTGCTTCCTCTAGTAAATTCCACCCTTCTTGTCTATATTCTGTATCCCTAATTACAGTCATTCCTATCAGCAGAATCTTCTTTCTCCAGTCCTGTGTTGGCTTAGCTCTAAGTATACTTTCTGCTACTTTATAAATATAATATTCTAAATGACTGTTGCTATTCTCCTTAAGGATCTCTGTACTAAATCCCATTCATTCCTTATTTCTTGAGTTACCCCCTACTACATCATCATAATTATTATCATCACCTTCCACTTTGAATTGAAGATTTTTGCTTGTGTTAGATGTAACAGCCTTAACCATGCAGCTCTGAAATATCCTTTCAAATCAGGTAATCCTAAACCTTGTTATTCTGTTCTAATGATCAACTTATCCCATTTGACTCTTGCCCTTTTCCCCTCAAAAACAAAATCCTCCAACTCTTAATTAGTTATTGTCTACAACTTCTCCTCTGGTTATTAAAAATAAGTCTGACCTATGTATAAAAGTACGGGGACTAAAAACATTTTATTGCTTGTATCTTGCTATCCATATCCATATGGCAAGTGCTTCAACATTCTCAGTTTTTGTATTATCTTTTGTTTCATCTCTTCCCACATATCCTTAGCTGCTATAACCAAATAATTTTTACTCCATATTCCTACATTCTTCATTTTATCATGTCCCTATAAAGGTGAGTATTGCTGGACCAATTAATTTGTGGGTATATAGTTTACAGCTATAGCCTTTGTTTTATTTTTATTAATTTTATATCCCAAAAAAATGGAATTGTTGTAAAATATTCCACAACACAGAGATGCCCTTTTCTGATTTCATCAGGTACAAAATAATATCATCTGCAAATAATGCTAACTTTTCTTGAACACAGTCCCAATTATATCCTTGAATTTCTGAGTCTCTTATTTATTTTGCCAGTGTTTCTAAATATAATGCAAATAACCAAGGTGAAAGATGACACCCCTGCCTGGTTCATCTGTTCAGACACAACTTATCAGTGAGGAACCCTCCCACTTTGATTTTTGCCTCCAATCCTTCATATATCCTTCTAATTATTATTGTATCGGGAAATGAAAATGCTTCCATTGCCCTACTCATAAAATTCTAGCTTAGTCTGTTGAATGCTTTCTATGCATCAACGCCCACTAATAACAACAGTATTTTCTTACATTCTGCTTACCTTGAGATCATCATTGTCCCGTTAATGTTGTCAAATGTTTGCCTCCCCTTCCAGAAAACCACATTGATCCGTATCTATCAATTGTGGCATCAATCTTGCCATTCTTTTAGCCATTATAGACCTAAAAACTTTATAATCATAGTTCAGAACCTCAGTCTGGCATACAAGGCGATCTCGGACCCCACCTTGATGGGACTGCTGCATATCCACAAGTCAAGCTCCACTCGAGTAACCTGCACAAGTGGCCTCAACCTGGTCTGTCACATCAATAGAACTTGCTGGCAGGACAGATTTGTGTCCCAGAGACTCCCCCATCTATGGACTAAACTCCCTCTCCACGTCAAGCAGAGTGCCTCTTTACCCCTTTTTTAAGTGCAGTCTGGATAACTGGATGAGAAATATAAAATACATCCCTGGGATTTCACCCATGCCCCTGTTAGACAGGAACATTGGGTGCTGATTTGTCTGTGCATGAGCTAAACTCTTGGCTAGGCTTATAAGGGCCTCAGGGCCAATAGCCTAGTAACTTCCTATGATCCTATGAAATGGGCCTATATGAAGCTGAATCAGATGGGTCTTTACCATCATTAGGTATTACAGCCACCATAGCTTTTTTTAAGGATGTTGGTGCTACCTCTCCTTTTAAAATACTGTTAAACAAAACATTCCAGATTTTTATCCTTTCTTCCCTCCTAACTTCCAAACATCCACCAAAATATCATCTGTTCCTGAAGACATTCCTATAGATTGGTTATACATCATCATTTTTATCTCATCTCCTCCTATCTTAACTGTTAGTTCTTCAGCCTCATCTGCTTCTAACCTTGGCATATTTAAGTCTTCCATAAATATGTCCATTTGTGTTTTTTCTTGATTTCAACCCTTCTGTGCTTTATACAACTTTTCATAAAATTTCCAAAATATCTCTTATACCTCTATAGGATTTCTTGTTACTTTTCTTGTTATAGGCTCCTTAAATTTGACCATAACCCTTTTGACTTTATGTTACCTAGGTCATTGTGTCAAAAGTTTTTTTGTGGTCTAGAGTTATTTTGTATGTTATCCAGGTATTCCCTTATTTTCTCTTATGCACACTGCAATTGCACCTCCACTTGTTAGACTCCTCTTATTTTGTAATACTTATTGCTAGACCATCAAAATAATTCTAATTACTTCTTAACCAGATCTCTTTTTCATTTATTTTTACCATATTTTTAAACTCCACTTTCATTTCATCCCACTCAATAGCTAAACTTTCTGGAGTACTTTCTATCTTCGCTAATAATTCCTGGATGATTTCTACTACCCATTCCTTAAATTCCCCTCTTTTTAACAGGTAGATGGGGAAGCACCAGCATCTCATCTTTACTTCATTACCCTGCATTTTTATCTTGGCCATTACTGGTGCATGATCTGAAATAATTACTGGATATTTGTCAAAATTCTCAATTAAATGAACACGTTCCTGTAAAATACAATTTCTATCAAGTCTAGCCAAGTTATTATACATTGGGGAATAATATGTAAATTCTCTCTGAGCCCCTGCTACTGAATTCCCATCTTTGATGCCAAATATTTTCATAAATTTCTTCAGAAATCTACCCTTGTTTGTTATATTTTCCCTTCTAGGCCTTCCAGATGCATCCTCGTTGTTGCAAATCAAATTCCAGCCACACCTGTAAATAATATTGCATGCCAAAAGCTGATTATTTCTCCCCATTTTTTTTAAGTTCCAAAATAGCAGTTTTGGCTAGAATATAAATATGTGCCAGTGTAATCCTCATCGGTTGCCAGTAACCCCTTACTACTAAAATCTGCTGTTATTATCTTTTTATAACTCCTATCACTACTGGAGTTCCTCTAGCAATTAATATAAGTACTATTCTTTTCCATTGTCCCTGATATTATGAGAATATCCTTCCTGAAATCCTTTTTCTATCAAATTTACATTCTCATTTCTTTCCAAATGTGTCTCCTACAGCATTGCTATGTGCACTCTGCATTAAGTATACTTTCTATTATTTCTACACATGTGAGACATGTAATATTCTAAGATAATATGGAAAGAATCACCATTATGCTAAGAAGTCATTATTCCTACCTATTATATATGTCAGCTTTTTTTCAGTGTCTAATTCCATCTTTTGTGAGACATGCATGCATTAATGTTTGGCAGGTTAATCCTTTATTTTGTCTTATCATCAACATTGGAACCTATGTCACATTTTACAAATTTTTTTCTTTTAACAAAAATCCTCAAACAAGAAAACAAACGCAGACAAGCACACAGACACACACAGACACACACACACACACACACACACACACACACACACACACACACACACACACACACACACACACACACACACACACACACACACACACACACACACACACACAAAACCCCAGAACCTAGTAACTTAATACAACATACATAATGATCTAATCTTCAAATAATGAAGTTTAACACTCCTAATAGGAACATTTGTGCCAAATAGATAGCTGCTAACATAGGCCCTAGTTAATCTGAAATTGAGGTTATTCATGCTAAGATGTGTGTTATTGCCTGTGCTTCTACTTACCCTAGTTGGTGTCTGTTCCATTTTATGTTTATATTCCCCCTCACCCCAGATGTGAAAACTATTTTTATACTTTCAGAACTCATTAATTTTTAGCCATGAAGAAACCAGTATTCTGTCTTTTATTGTCCTATTATTAGCATGCTTCTATGGAAAAGAAAGGAAAAGGATAAGTAAGGTCCTCTATTGCAGCCTGAAAGGCAAGCTGAAACACTGACTGCTAAAGGAAAACTTTTCATTATATTCGGTGTTCTCATATTTACTTGTATCCAGTTAACATTTATCAGACTAAATCAAAGGTCTTAATCCAGGCATTTACCTATGAAGAAGTAAGAGAATACATTTCAGTTCTACATATATATTATCTGTGTATTTTTCCACCCACGTCAACAAATCAGGATTGCAGCCTATTAACTTAAAACATGTTCTTGTCTAGCTTTTCTTCTCTTTTTGCACTGTAATGCCTACATTTCTTAACACCAAAAAAGAAGAAAGAAGAGAAAAGGAAGGGGGAAAGCACCTGTTTGCTTTAATAACTTTATCACTAACAACTAAAAATACTTTACTATAAAATATGCAATTTGTACTGTGAAAAGTTTCATAGAAATACTGTTATGATCATTTTTTTTATCTTACGGTTACCCTTTTCCTGCCTCCTCCTCTCCTCTCAGATTCTTTCCAAACATTAATGACATGAAGTTTGCAGTTGCCTTTCAGTTCCAGAAAAGTTTAACAAAGTCAACAAAAGTCCACTCTTTCCATTCATTCTTACACAGCTGTATTTCACAAATGTGACTGTTCACTAATTAGTAAATCAACAAAGATCAAAAACTTATTCACTAATTTCTGTATTGCAGGTCTTCTTCCTATATATCTCCATCTCCCAACTCCAGATTCTGGTTCAATTTCCTGATGCTCTTCAGTCTTCTGGTTAACTCCTGTGCTTTTTTCTGTCTCTCAAGCATGTTCCTTTGGAACAATGGAAAATATTTCACTAGCAAAGTCTCTCCTTGTGCTTTATTATCATAAGAACAAAAAGCATAACCCCCTCCTGCTTATTAGCTCATTTTATTTTGTACAAGCTTTTTGTTCTACATCAAAAAATAACTTTGATCCTCTAGGAAAAAATATTCTGAAGACAACTGAATACTGCACCTTGAATCTCACACCTGCCTATCAACATTCCCTGATTACTGGAATAAATTTGCTTCTCTTCTGCCTGGTGTACAGTGAATAATCATTTGCCATACTCAACTGTCTCCAGCTTTTAATACTTTTCCCTTTTTCCACAGTTTTGTCAGGATCAACTCTTTCTGCTGTTAGGCCTGCATCTTTATTAATGAAGCTTTTAGCTGCTTTCTCATGGCCATATTTGTAGCATACACATTATGTCCCTTTCAATTAACAGTTCCAGCTAGGGAATACCAGTCCAGTTGCTTATCTGCGTATTCATAAAATTAATAGTCTGTTCCTTCTAGTTTATCTGGTACAGCAGAAAATATCAGATTGTCCCTAAGTTCTCTATCATCTAATTCTATCATTTTTTGAAACATCTTTTCTTGAGCAGTCTCATACTCAGACAGCCTTTTCTTCATTTCAGCTTCTGATCACTGCAGTTTTATTAGTGCATCTGAACAGCTGTTTAAAGATTCTTCCATTTTCCAGCCTTTTGTTATTTGAGTTCGTATACACCTTCAGTGTTTTATTTATTTTAATCATCTCTAATCACACGTGACTTATTTTTTCCTTTTGATTACTGGAAGCCATGTCTTGTACCAGAGCTGGAGCTTGAACTGTTTTTTGCTGAATAGCTGAAGGATTCTTCCCAGTCTGTGTTTTCTCTTCACCTTTTCTAGATGAATTTCTTTCACACTCATTGAGTTTCTTCTTTACAGGTATCCAGGCAGTGTACTTACAAGCCTGTAAATGAATTTGACTCAAATTGATTATATCTCTGGCTACAGTTTCTCAGTTCTCAGTTTCTGTTTTTACACTGATAAAGCTGAAGTCAAGCTGTTGTTAAGTGTGCAGCCACCTTGGAAGTGAGCTGGTCTGGAAAGAAAATGATCAAATTCATACAGAAAACTGAAAGAAAGTGAAGGTTGCTTGAATCAAACCTGGGTGATCAGGATGTGACTCATTTAAGGAACATTAATTTACTTATCTAAGTAACACTTTAACATCACTACAGCTACACCAGCTACCTGTGTATTGAAATGTGTACATTGTGGTTGCTCCCTGGATTACAGCACATATATTGCAGCTAACAGTCTGAAGTTAGAACATTTCAAGAATTATATCTTATGGGTCCAAACAGCATTTAGCCTACCCAGAGACAAATAATGTCTTTGAAATTGATTCCTCCTTAACTTGTGTTTTCATAATTGGTTATGAAAAGAACATGTAAAGAAATGTAACAAATCCCTTCTTATCAACAGATGAACAATAGGCCATTACAAATATTTTCTTGAACTGTAATTAACTGCCATTTAGTAGATTATACTGGTGAGCGATGAGTGAACAGTACACTAAAAATGCAATTTATGCTTTCATTCATTCATTCATTCCCTCATTTAGTTTGTATTTTGACAACTGGGGTGTTGTTTGGGACCAGGCTCATTTTTAGCACAGACTCAGGAGAAAAAGCTTCATCTTAACAAATAATATATATATATATATATATATATATAAAATTACTGAATGTTGCACTGCAAACATAACTTGAAGCAAATAAAATATGTAATAATTCAGATATGCAGTCTGAAAGGCACTCAGCTTTACACTTTTATAGCTATACTGATGTTTTAAACAGTACAAGCTGTTACACAAAACTAATGAGAAATTAAATATATCACTAAAGTGACTCTTTGCTGACAAAAGCACATATGTCAAAATCAGACATGTGTGAGTGTTATGTTTCTAAAATGGGACTTTTTTTCCAAATTCTCCAAAGAAAGGAAAAGAGCAAATACTTGATTTTCGTGGTGCAAAAAAAATGAGTATTTCTCTTTTCTCTAATAAAGATTGACCTCAGATGTGATTACACAAAGCAGCAGGTTGTGTGGGGATAATGTCCTCCATGTGGAAGCTCTGGACTTATAGGTTCATAGGTTCATAGGTTCATACTAGGCTATCTGCCCTGGGGCAATTATAAGCCTAGCCCGATTCTGTATGGCTTACACCACCCCTTGGTTTGAGTATACTGCGCCCTTTTTAAGGTTTAGTTTACTGTGCCTCTGTCTAATAGTGACATGGGAGTAATCCCTGGGACAAACCTACGATCCCCCATCCACCTATCGAGATACTTCTTGAAGAGATTCTGTGAGGTGCTCTGCCTCACATGAACTGGAATTCTATTCCAGAGCGAAGGGAGCCTCTGGGTTATGAACCTGTCCCTCCAGCAAGTTCTATTTATTTCTGTGCTGAGGTTCAAGTCCCTCGAGCGTGTGGCTCTAAGGGATTTCAATTTACTGAGGTGGAGCATGTCCATTAATTCTGGATTTGACATAGCTTTGTATGTCAGGCATAGATCGCCTCGAAGTAGGCGGTATGCAACTGAGTAGAGCTGGAGTTTTTTTAACCGAGCAGCATATGGCATCTGTTTGAGACCCTTGATCCTCTTGGTGAGATACTTTTGGGGTCTTTCTAATTGCTGCAAGTGTCGGGTAAGGTACATCCCAAAAGGGGCATTTTATTCTATGATGGGCCTGATGAGGGATGAATAAAGGGGTACGATTACCTCTCTTGATCTAGATGTGAAACCCTTTGTGATGAGGTGGGCTATGTAGAAGGTCTTTCTAACCACTTTGGCAATGTGGTTTTCAAAGGAGAGATTGCTATCAACTTGGGTCCCCAGGTCCCTAATAACTTTCTCTGTACTTAATGGGTTTCCGCCTATGTGGTAATTTGTGGGCACATTTTTTTTGCCAAAGGGTATGACTATACATTTTTTGGCATTTATCTTTAAACCATGGCGCTGGCACCAGTTATCTGTCTCTGTGAGACCCTTCTGAATGATGTTTGTGTCAGCTGTAGAGTTGATTATGGTGCCCAGTTTGCAGTCGTCTGCGAACTTGGTGAGCCATAGTCCTCCCACATTTGCCTGTACCTCGGAAAAGTATATACCGAACAAGAGTGGTCCCAGGACAGAACCCTGTGGGATGCCACTTGTGACCAGTTTCGAGTCTGACATGGCTCCAGCAACTCTCACTCTGTGGGTTCTGTCTTTGAGCCAGTTTGCGACCCATCTTGTGACATAAGGGTTTATATTTAAGCTGGATAGCTTATCTATGATGCCTGAGTGGGGTATTGTGTCAAATGCCTTTGCAAGGTCCAGATAGGCTGTGTGGACTACCTTCCCTTCATCTATGGCTTTGGTGACTGTTTCAAAGAAGTCAACCAGGTTCAAAAGGCAGGATCTGCCCTTGACAAAGCCGAACTGGGTAGGATCTAGTGTCTGTAGGTCCCCAATGTCTTTGTTTATGAGCTCCATGATGATCCTCTCCATAGCCTTGCAGACTAAGCTAGTCAGGCTTATGGGGCGATAGTTTCCAGGGTCCGTAGAGGCTCCACCTTTGTGGAGTGGGACCACTGTTGCTGTATGCCATTCTATGGGCACATATCCTGTAGTGAGGCTGAGATTGTATAGCTGTTTTATTTGAGGGATTAGTTCATCTTGGAGTTCATGTAGGATGCAACCTGGGACGCCATCTGTTCCCATGGAAGCAGTGTTTTTTGCTTTGGAGAGGGCAGCCTTCACCTGAGCATCAGAGATGTTTGGGAGGCAGCCCTCTGCTGGGATAGATACTTGCTCTTTTGGAGGGGGGGGGTGGAGAAGTTTGCACTGAACCTGTCTGCCAGGATATTGGCGATGTCTGTGGGTTCAGTGTATTTTTTGTCGTTTAGAATCAACTCAGAACAAGTCTGGGAGTTGCATCCCAGGTTTCTAACATAACTGAAAAAAGCCTTATGATTGTCTTTGGTGTCCTGTGCAATTTTTCTCTCGAAGCTGGCCTTGGAGGATTTTATGAGGGATCGTAATTTTTTGCTAGTACTGATCAGAGATGCCTTCCCTATTAGGGATTTTGCTCTATCATGTAGTAGCTTCCTCTTTCTGTTGTACAGTTTATTTATGGCAGGGGTCCACCAGACTGGACGCCTGCCTTTGGATGATTGGGTCTTGGATTTGTTTGGGATAGCATGATCCATGCATTCCTGGAGATGTCCGTAGAATGTAGACTTACCTCTACATAAATAACTGAGCTTGAACAAATCTTTCTGATCAGAATCCTCTACTTCTGAGATATAAGGTTTAAGGTTTGGAAAACAATAATCAGTGAAAAAAACAGCAAGTTAAAATTATCAAAACAGAAGAACTCCATAGCATTTGTACACAGGAATGGGATACTGCAATTGATTAAGATAAGGAAAGAAGAATATGTCCTATGAGAAAAAAATGAGCATTTAAATTGTATACATCAGTAGCAAAGATGGTCATTCCCAGCAAAACAGTTGGCAAAGAGCAAGGCATTTAGAGGCACTCTACCAGCTTCTGGAAAGTGACTCAGCAGATGGCACAAAGAAACTCTGAGAGACTGCATGGCAAAGACAAAAAGAGAAAGAAGGGATGCTAACAGCAACCTGCTCACCAGTCCACAGGACGTCAAAGGCATGTGGAAGGAATACTTCTAGCAGATTCTGAATAAAGAAAATCACACAAGAGCTGTACTGTCCTAGACACTGGCCACAATGAAAAAGGAGGAAGAGTTTACCCTAGAAGAAGTAAGAACAGCACTAAGGAAAATGAAGTCTGTGAATGCACCAATCTCAGATGAGGTCTTGGCAGATATGATCAAGATGTTAGTGAGTTAGGGAAGAATTAGCTCCAGAGGGTACTCCAAGCAATATGCAGATAAAGGCATATCTCATATGACAGGAGAATAATCATTCTAGTACCAGGGTACAAATGCAAAGGGGTCATTCATAACTGCGGGCAGTATAGAGGTATCAAAGTCCTGTCATATTGAATGAAAGTCCTAGACAGGGTGACTGATAAATGAATACGCAGTGTAGTAGAAAGTAAGATAAGCAGTTCAGATTCAAATCATGACGCAGCACAACCAATCCTATGTCTGTAGTGAGACAAATAGGTGTGAAGAAGGTAGAGATGAGGAAAGAGTCTACCTAGGCATTCCTACACCTGGATAAAGCATATGACAAGGTCCCAAAAACTCTGATTTTTGTCATTCTGGCAATTGTGAAGTCCCAGAATCATTGTAGAATTAGTGCAGGCTATGTGCAAAGACCCAGTGACACAAGTACAAACTGTTCAGACTTACTGACCGGTTTCTTGTAGGAGTGCGTGTGCATTATGGTTCAGCTCTGTACCCTTTGTTATTCATGTTGGTGATGGACTACATTAGTAAACAGGTCAGATGTGACAGATTATCAAACCTATTGTACGCAGATGATGTAGCATTACAAGCAGACTCTAAACAAGAGCTTCAGCAAATGATGGGGGAATGGAATGCAAAACTGTAGAGACACAAGATGAAACTGAGTATAGACAAGACAATTGTCAAGGCAGCAAACAGGGGAAATCAGAAGACACTCAAATTTGAGTCAAAAGAGTAATAGTGAAACAGGTTAATAGCTTCAAGTATCAGGGAGGGGTGGCTGAGGAGAAGGGAAGTCTGAATGAAAAGGTCATAGCTAGAAACAGAGGGGCTGTAGCCAACTGGCACAGAGTGCAAGGGATGTGTGTCAGAAGAATGCCAAAAAGCTGAAAAGTAAGGCGTACAAAACTGTAATGTGATCAATACTATTGTATGGTACAGAAACCTGGGCAGTAAAGGCAGAGCAGTTAAGGACGCTAGAAGTAATGGCGATGAAATGCCAGAGATAGGTGGTAGGATGCTCACTGTGGAACAGATGAAGAAATAAGGGCATTAGAGCAGAAGCCAAAGTAGCTCCATTTGCAGAGATGATCAAAAGAAGCGACTGTGGTAATTCAGACACATGCTGAAAAGAAGAAGGCAATCTAGTGAAGAAGATTTGGGAGAGACAGGAAAAAGGCAGGAAGAAACAAGGGCATGCAAAAAAAGAGATGAATGGATTGTGTGAGAGAAGACCTGAGACATTAAGATATGACTTGAAAATGGTAGGAGGACAGCACTGAATCGAGATAGATGGTGAAAGTTGACATAAAACCCCAACTTCATGTAGAAAAATGGAAAAAGTGGGCTGATGATGATTATGATGATGAGTAGCAAAGGTAGTATGACAGCAAAACAGTTCACATTGCTGCCTCACAGTGTTTGCTTCTCTTCATTTCTCAGCTAGAGTGTCATACATGGATTCTGAGGGTCTAAATTAGTTGATCGAATGTTTAATTAATCGAAAAAGTAACGTCGATCACTAATAATCGAACACACAAAACCGCAAATGGCAGTTTCCACTCAGGAAAACAAGTCATTTGGCCGTTGCACTGAGTTTGCCCTTTGTTCAATGTGGTGCGATCTCAGAGTTGGTATATTTAGTTAGAGGGGTGTGGGGGGGTACAGTATTTACTTTTTTTTCCCGTTGGGCAATGACATTGTTTCCCTGAGTGGAAACTGCCATTCGATGTTTTGCGTGTGTGATTATTTGTGATTGATGTTTAGTTATTCACTTAACTAAACGTTCGATCATCTGATATAGACGCAATTCTGAGTATCTTCTCTATATCCATTTGGGGTTTTGCTGGATACTCTGGTTTCTTCTCAAATCCCAAGGACATACTGTAAGTGAACTGGTGATCCTTTAACTAGCCCACAGGTACTTGTGCTATATCAATGTATGTGTGTTTATGTGCCCTGTGACAGTGTAATGTACTGTTCAGAATAATTGTAACTGTCTTGTACTCACTGATTGTTGGGATATGCACCAGATAACATTTGGACCTGAGCAAAATTAACTAGGTAATCAGAAAATGTATGAATGAATGAATGAATGAAGAAAACCAGTGAAATCTAAGTCAATATGGCACTCAGATAATAATTTCATAAGTTTGAGAAAGAGATGCTTAATAAGATGAAAGGAGGACAAATGAAGTAACTTCCAGAAGGAATAAAAAACAGCATTTAGAAAAGCATTGAACAGTAGTTTAGTGAAAGCAGCTAGTTGTACTGGAACATAATCACTAATCTATAGAAGGGTCAGATTACCAAACACCTGCATCTCAAATAGCATCAGGGATAGTCCTTTATCTTCTATATGAAGCAAGACTTCCTAACTTCCTCTTTTATTTCTTGGGTAAACTCTTACTTACATCTGATATATAGCACCCAAACAGTCCATCAAAGAATGCGTTTTTGTTCCAGAGAGTCACCACAGACTGGTTCTAGTGGGTAAAAGTTTCATTCATAGCTTATACCATTTCAAGAAGTTGAAGGTACAGAGTCAAGTCAACACAGCATTTTGTGCTGACAACAATGGTGCTTCATTTTCAACTTACTTTCAAATTCAGGCTAAGCCATTTATTCAACGAATGAACAATGATGTTATCTTTCTAGATTTGGCAGCCCTCTGCTATACCATCTATAGTTTTCCAATCAGGTTAAATGACAGACCCACTTAGCAACTTAGGCAGAAGCAGAACATATGCTTACTGGCTAATTTTCCACAATGTATGCAGTGTTTGATCCTGAAGTTTCAGTGCAATATCATGAAACATTCCTAGTTATTTTCATGCGTCCATAGTAAAAATGGCAACATAATTCATTGAGTCTAGTGGATTTACACTGTGTAGGTTTCCTAAAATGGAAGAAAATCACTTATGTTATACCTATGTTTCAAGGTTTAGAAGCCTTCCTATAATTTTGTATATACTCTGGAACCCATATCCTGTGAGCAGAATGAAGTAACCTCATCAGCATATTGTACAAGATTTAATTCCCTAACAAACATTGAGAATAACAAACTTAGCATTAGCCCCTAGGATGTCTAGATATCACCTCAGAAACAACAGATTTTATGGTCTCTGATTTGAAATTTTCCATACAGACAACTTCTAATCCAGTCAGTATACAGCAGATCCACATGCAGAAAATTTAACAAGGTAATCAACAAGGGCTGTCTAAATGGTATCAAATGTTTTAAAAAACCCAGATATAATCCCCAGCTCAATTTACCGTTGTTCATATCATTAAGAAGGAAGTCACTTACTGGCAATAGTACCGTATTATCTCCATACTCTTGTTAAAAGTGATACTCACTGTTAAGAGAACATTGGTGTTCCAGAAACCTGTCAGCTGTTTGCCACCTTTTCTAAGACATTAGCAGTAAGATTGAGCAGGGTAATTGGATGGAAGCTATTGTGTTCCACCTGTGTAGTGTCAGGATTATAGTTTCATTCTATCTCCTATGTACTAATATCTGTCTTAAGAACACAACAGGCTTGTCAGAACATCTATAGTGGTAAATGACATATATCTGCACAAGAGACAATTTTTTCTTGATTAGTGGCCTGCTCACATCTTGGTTGCCCTCTCTTAAAGAAAGACCATTTGCATTCTCTTATATTTTATTTACATGAGCTATGAATTTTTTGTTTACATGCAATATTATTATTATTGTTTCTATAACACCCAGAAGTGCAGTGAAATAGACATACTGCTTCCAAAAAAATGAAGATGGTCCAGTATACACTTATCAGTGCTAGCAAGTAAACAAGTAACATATTACACTTATTTTGGATTAAATGTTTTATTCATCTTACCTTGAGGTATTGGTATGCCTGACTGACTTACCTAAACACACAGACTGCAAAGAGCTGCACCCCTGTAGTCATTAGGTGTAAAGCACATAATCCAGTCAAGTAACACTCGACTGTCCACAAGACTAGTTAACAATGCCAATATTAATGATTTGTGTTAACCCGTGTAGGTCCCCTAAGAGATGAGAGATGAGGTCATTGTGCTCAGAGCAGTCAGTGTTGACTTTTATAAGAGCAGAACTTCAGTTTGATGCTACGAAAGTCACATGGAGCAGCATTTCAAATGTTTTTATATCACATTTATTGTAATATGCATGAAGATGACCATAACAAAATTTTACTGTCAAATGGGAGACTAACAGCTAATGCCTTATGCCCACTTATAATAAAAGATATCAAGAGAACACTTAAGGCTATCTTCATTCAAGGATGCAACATCGGCTGCCTCTTTATAAGGCCCATGCTTTCTGAATATGGTAAATCTTCACAATCAAGAATATACTGTAACATCAGCAATATCTTGCTGATGCATGATACATGGGTTTGTTCCAACATATCAGAGATACTTCTGCTTTTAACATGTACAAGTATCGCACCTTGACAGGTAACCTAAGCCTGTTCCAAAGAATCCACGAAGATGTTTTTCTAGACCTCAGGGAGAAAGGTTGAATATTACCACAAACATTAATAAGTTATTTATGCCATCAGTAATGGATTTATCAAATAAACCTTTTTTTTCTGAATGATAATTTTCCAGAAAAGACATGTTTACTTTATTTCTTCTGTTACTTTTTCCCACTAAATCAGCCATTTAAAAGTATTTTACTTTAGTATTACTATATGATGACCTACATAATTTCATAACTTCCTCACTTATATTAAATTCTTTCATTATTACCCATAAGATTTAATGATCAATTGTGTCAAATGTCTTATTAGGGTTTTCTATCATGATTTTTGCTTTTTCTTTTCTATTCATTATATCATCTGCAATTTCTCTGACTATCATTAATAGTTACTGACAGCCCTTCCCTGCTTATACTACACATACTCCCCCGGATTTACTAAACTTCCATGCAGGACTAGTTTAGGAGCAGGATGGTAGCACGCCATGCATAGTAGTGAAGGCACGCTGGCCGAGCTCCTAGGCTTACACAGAGCATGTATGAGTGCAAGAGGCATGTCTGAGAGCAGAGCTCTCAGAATAAACATGCCCCTGCAATGTCGAACAAAAGAAGCTGTTAAGAAATGAGCGAGATTACTCACAGGTGTCCTCATATCCCCACCAACAGACCCCCACATGTACAACAGCAACAGGACATATAAATTAAAAGAAAAAAAAAATCTATATCTTTTAAAACACTAAGTAAAGCTAATCGTAGGTGTGCGGGTGTGCCCATCGCTTAGCTACAGTTAATGTAGCTGAAATAGCAAAAGGAAGATATTATAAAAGCAGGATATGTGCAACTGAAGCAGTGTAGCAATATTGTAGTGGGCAGAGCATTCGCCTCACGAGCAGTCAATTCCGGTTTAAGTCCCACTGCAGTACATTCCATTTCCATGTCAAATATTGTTATGATCAAGATATTTAGTTGTATAACCTAATAAATAACATATATGTGTGAATTGGAGTAGTAAGCAGTGTAATGAAGGATAACCTCATACACAAGCCAAATCCACCACCCCCCCAAGAACCAGTAGACTATTACGGTCGAAAATAGAGCAGTAGTAAGGATAAATAAGCATGACTAAGCAGGTGCAAGTCTATTTGCAAGACGGGAAGCAGTGGCTTACACAGAGTAATCAATAGTGAGGCTAACCATGTGGAAGTGGATGCCTCCAGAGGTTAGCAGTGCTTACCATCGCTCAAACCTGCTGACAACTGCGTAAAAGTGCTTCAACCACTCCGTATCCAACGGACCTCATTCTGGCCAACAACAAATTAAACAGAGAGGCCTGGACACCATAGGCAATGTGATTTACCACTAAGCCACCGCAGATATACATAACCCTGATGCTTCCACAAACATTGCATCCAGCAATACCATTCAACATTACAGGACATGTAGCTAAATATGTAGATGTGTGTGTGTGTGTGTGTGTGTGTGTGTGTGTGTGTGTGTGTGTGTGTGTGTGTGTGTGTGTGTGTGTGTGTGTGTGTGTGTGTGTGCACGTGTGTGCACGTGTGTGTGTGTGTGTGTGTGTGTATATATATATATATATATATATATATATATATATATATATATATATACACACACACACACACACACACACATATATATATATATGTGTGTGTGTGTGTGTGTGTGTGTGTGTGTGTGTGTGTGTGTGTGTGTGTGTGTGTGTGTGTGTGTGTGTGTCTGTATACACAGATATATATCTATGATATGAGACAGCACATAAGAATGACATATATGACCACAGGCACCGCCAATGGGGGTGAGGGGTCTCGATCAGCATATGTGTTAAACATACCAATACTCCCCCCCACAGCCAAACAGGTGAAACATACAAACAAACACACAAACAAAGTAAAAAACACTGCTTCCCAAACCACAGGCAGGATACTACCAATGGGAGAAACACTGGGGACCCGCTAAGTCTAATCTAGAAACAAAAACAGGAACGTCCCTCGCAAGACAACCCAAAACTTTTAGGATTTTTGGATTCCTGGCATGATACCGATTCATCAAGGCAGAGCACGTATGTTCCCAGACTACAAGGCTGGTAAAGCCTGATCATCCATGGGTCGAGACAACAGATGTGATGGGTCCCGAGAAGTGGAGATTGGGCAGTGTGTAGTGGTGTGGCTAGACCCAACCTTCACCCAGAGAAAGGATGATTACTGTGGAGGGGAAGTGGGTGAGGGGGACAATGGGTATGAAATTATGGGTCGAGGCATGCCGGTGTTGGATGGAGTGATTGTAATCGGACCGCCTCGTGGATGTAAGCAATAGTGTGAATTGTGCAGAGCATTCGCTTAACAAGCAGGCATTCCCAGTTCGAGTCCCACTGCAGCACAGCCTATTCTACATGGCAAAGCACATTATAACCACTGTTGTTGCAGCAAAACCCACTAAATAACACATATTTATGAACTAGAGTACTGCAGGGAATACACATGTGAAGTGTCAGTGTCATACTGAATAAGGCACTACTAAGCAGGTTTAAGTACAAATAAGCAGTAGTAAGCATATGTAAGCACTAGTAAGCATGTGTAAGTGTGTCTACACAGGGGTAAGCATTGCCTACACAGATTAAACAATATGGAAGCTAACTGAGTAGAAGAAAGTGTGACCGGAAGTTAACAGTGCTTACCTCCATGCAAACATGCGCACCCCCACTTTCAACTGCTTTAAAGTGCCTTGATCACTATGTATCCAACGGCCCATGTTCTGCCCAGCAACAAAAATAACAGCCTCTGCAAGGCTTGAACCCAGGACCCTGCACACCATACACAAAGTGATTTACCACTAAGCCATGGCAGATATACATAACCCTGACGTTTTTACAAACATAGCATCCAGCAATACCATTCAACATTACAGGACATGTAGCTATACATGTAGATGTGTGTGTGTGTGTGTGTGTGTGTGTGTGTGTGTGTGTGTGTGTGTGTGTGTGTGTGTGTGTGTGTATCTATAACTAAATAGATATATACCTCTCCCACTTTGTTTACATATGTATATATATATCTTCTTCTTCTTCTTCTTCTTCTTTCGGCTTTTTCCCGGTTAGGGGTCGCCACAGCGGATCACCTGTCCGCACATTGAATGGCAGTGGAGTTTTATGGTGTCGAGTTGCCAGCCCGGCGCCCAACCTTCCACAGAAGGCACACTCACACGCACACCTAGGGCCAATTTAGAGTGTCCAATCCACCTGCAGCATGTCTTTGGGATGTGGGAGGAAACCGGAGCACCCGGAGGAAACCCACGACCACAGGAGGACATGCAGACTCAAGACAGAAGGCACCCCAGCCGAGGATCGAACCGGAGAACCTCTTGCTGTGAGGCGGCAATGCTAACCACTGCACCACCGTGGCCGCCCATATGTATATATATGTATATATATATATATATATATATATATATATATGTATATGTGTATATATATATATATGTATATATATATATATATATATATATATATATACATACATACATACATATATAAATAGCCACATATAGATATATACATTTGCAGACATCCATACATCTATATGTCATTAGTTTTAAATATATATATATATATATATATATATATATATATATATATATATTTGTGTGTGTGTGTGTGTGTATACACAGATATATATCTATGATATGATACAGCACATAAGAATGACATATATGACCACGGGCACTGCCAATGGGGGTGAGGGGGTTCAATCAACATACGTGTTACACATACCAATACCCCCCCCAGCCAAACAGGTGAAACATACAAACAAACACACAAACAAAGTAAACAAACCACTGCTTCCCAAACCACAGGCAGGTTACAACCAGTAGCGGAAACACTGTGGACCTGCTAAGTCTAATCTAGAAACAAAGACAAGAATGTCCCTTGCGAGACAGCCCAAAAATTCTAGGGTATTCGGATTTCTGCCATTAGACAGATGCATCAAGGCAGGGCGCGTATGTATCCGGACTACAAGGCTGGGAAAGCCTGATGATCCATGGGTCGAGAAAATGTATGTGATAGGTCGAGAAGTGGAGAGTGTGCAGTGTGTAGTGGTGTGGTTAGACCCAACCTGCACCTAGAGAAAGGATGAGTGCTGCGGAGGAGGAGCGGGGGGACTATGGGTATGCAATTATGGGTTGAGATGTGCCGGTGTTGGATGGAGCGGTTTTAATCAGACTGCCTCGTGGATGTAAGCAATAGTGTGAATTGGGCAGAGCAGTCACCTAACAAGCAGCCATTCCTGGTACAAGTCTCAGTGCAGCACAGTCTATTTTAGATGGCAAAGCACGTCATAACCAATTTTGTTGTTGCAAAACCAACTAAATAACACCAAATAACACATGGTTGCAGCTCCCTACTGTAGGCATGTAATCTGTTCTAATTGGCATCACAACTAATTATTGTTGTTCTCACCCCCAACCAGGGGTGTGAGTGTCCAAATCTACCTCCAAATTCAGTGTATATGCACAGCTGCTGCTGTAGAAGAAATGGCCAACGGTGGACCTTCCCTTCAGCCTTCCTGCATATCCCTGGCTATTTCCCCTACATTTCCCTCTTTGTGCCCCTTTAACACCACTTACCTATCAACCTCTTTTTCTTTTCTTTTAAAGTTTAAAGTTACAATTAGGTAACACCCTCTTCCTCAACTATATTGGCAGAATCTGGAACTCCCTACCCACGTCTATTACCTCAGCTGTCTCAAAGGACACATTTAAAAAACACTTGAAGGAACACCTCAAGCACACTTGGATCTGCACATGCTCACCACCTGACTAACCCCCCCCCACCTTATACTCTATACCCCTACATCAACTACCTACCTACCTACTCCTTCACTATTCTCTTGTACGCTACCACACAAGTATGGAATAACTAAATCTTAACCTGAATACTTGAGTGTATCCTATCCTGAACTGCTAAACTGGAATCTAACTTCACCTTAAACTGACCTTTGTCAAATGTCATACCTGACATGTAAACTTGAACTAAGCATGAATAATACCTACATGTTAACTTAAACTAAGCATGAATAATATGTTACTTAGCTATGTTAAGTCTGTTACTCTCTATGAATGTGAACACCTCTGTATTACTTGCAATAATTAGCTGATTTCTACTGTGGAGATTTTCTCCCCGGGCCTTGTTGAAAATGGACAAGCATCCAGTCGGATTTTCCCGGTCAACAAATGTAAAGTAAATAAATAAAGTAGCACGGGGGTAAGCGGAAGTAAGCACTTTTAAGCAGCAGTAAGTGGGTTTAAGCCTGTTTGTGCAGTGATAAGCAATGCCTACACTGGTTAAGCAATGCAGAAGCTAACTCAGTGTAAGAAGCTGTAACCGGAGATTAGCATTGCTTCCCCTCACGCAAACCAGTGCAAACCCACTTACAATTGCTTAAAAGTGCCTTTGTCACTCTGTGGCCAACAGCTCTCGTCCTGCCCAGCAATAAAATAATCTGAACTCCCAAGTTGCAACACACGGACCCTGCACACTATAGTCAAAGTGAGTTACCACTAAGTCATGGCAAATACACATACAGCTGCTGTTATCACAAACATATCATCCAGCACAGTCATTCAACACTATAGGAAATGTATGTAATTATGTAGATTAATACAAGCAACCATTTGTACATTGCTCAAATACAGTATTTTGAGCAGTCTATGTGCATCATTAAAACAGTGCCTGTCCAATCATACTGTGAGAACAGTAAGTAGTCTTGCATAATACTTAAGAGAATAATAAAAGATGGTGCACTTCAAGGGGGCGTGTGGGCATGCTTCATACACAGAATGTCAAACCAGGGACGTCGGTTCCGTGGAACTGGGAGATGAGGCTTGCCAGGTGTGTGAGCAAACTGCTGCTTCTCAAACCCCTGACAGGAAGCTACTAGTGGGAGAAACAGTGTAGACCAGCTAAGTCTAATCTTGACACAAAAACAGGTCCATCCCTGGCAGGACGAACCAAAAATTGTGAGTCACATCGATGTTTACACCTGTATCAGAAGACGAACAAGGCAAGGCTCATATGTACGTGGACTAAACAAATGAAGAGCCTGAAGAAGCGTGGGTCGAGACAGTATACTGGATGAGTACCGAGATGTGCAGAGAGGGCAATATGTGGAGGTGTGGTATGGCTGGGATAGCAACTGGAGAATGGATGGTTGCTGTGTACATGGAGCTTGAGGGGCAGGGGAAGGAACCAATGGTATGACATTATGGAAGAAATATGCAAATGAAGCAGCACAGCAATAGTGTAGTGGGCAGAGCATCCGCCTAATCAGCAGGCATTCCCGTTTCGAGTCCCGCTGTAGCACAGTCTATTTTACATGACAAAGCACGTTATAATCAATAGTTTTGTTTCAAAACCCACTAACTAACATATATATATATATATATATATATATATATATAAACTGGAGTACTGCAAGAAATGCACATGTGAAGTATCAGTGTCAGACTGAATAAGGAACTAATAAGCAGGTTTAAGCACAAATAAGCAATAGTAAGCATATACAAGTGCTAATAAGTGGGCTTAAGCCCGTTTGCATGGCAGTAAGCAATGCCTACACTGGTTAAGCAAATCTGAAGCTAACACCCTGTAAGCAGATGTATCAGCAGGTTAGCAGTGCATATCTCGGCGCAAACCCGCTATCAACTGACTAAACGTACCTTAACCACTCTGTATCCAATGGCCCTTGTTCTGCCCAGCAACAAAATAAATGGTCTCTGCTAGGCTCGAACACAGAAACCCACACACCAAAGTGATTTACCACTAAGCCATGTCAGATATACATAACCCTGATATATTCAAAACATATCAACCAGCCCAGTCATTCAACAGTACAGAGAATGTATTCCAATATGAAAATGTATTTGTGTGAGTAAATATAGTAATATCTAAACAGATACAACATATCAATAGATGTAGATATATATATATATATATATATATATATATATATATATATATATATATATATATATATTTATAGCCACTCATCTGTAGATAGCAATGGTAGATTGACAAATACAAATATGTCCACATGCACCATTAATGGGATTGAGACACCCCAAACAATATACGTCATGTATGAATAGACACACCCCCCCACCACAGCCAAACACGTCTGCCCTGCAATACACTAAAGTGTTACAGATCACATAAGCAGGACCTAACATGACATGATATATATAGATATAGATATATATATATATATATATATATATATATATATATATATATATATATATATATATGTATTCACTTCAGAAGCTCGAATTTACAAAATCTCGAACTGCAAATAACCGAAACCAAAAGATCGAGTTTCGTAAACCGAACTTCTGAAGTGAAACCAAAAAAAAAAGACAAACTTCGCTTTTGCAGGGGCTTAGTCCCCTGCACTTAAATATACCAACTCCATGATCGCTACAGTGGGGAAATGGGAAATCTCCCGTCTTGCGCTGTATGCGGAAGCGCAAAAAGGCAGATTTCTCATTTCCTGTCAACACCGCAAAAAAATTAAAACATTACGTACACACAGAGCGTACAAGAATCCTTGCCTCTGTGTGCATGCAATGTATTAAGGTAAGTAAACTTTTATTTTTAAAGACTACACATATTCGATTTACTGAAATCTCGATCATATGGTCTCGACCATATGAAATTCGAGATTTCAGTAATTCGATTATGTGAAGTGTTCCCATATATATATATATATATATATATATATATATATATATATATATATATATATATAGATAGATATATATATATATATATATATATATATATGTAGATATATCTATATATAGACAGAGATATACATGTGACTACACAGACACACGCAAAGATATGTACAGTAAGATACATATGTAGAATGTGCACACAATATGGAACAGCACAATGCCTACAGTTAACACCTTAACAAGTGGACACTGTATGGGCCACCCATACAAATGACAATCATTGCCTGCAACATATACACATAGAGAGATCATAGGATAAAACACCACACACAGGTTTGCAGAAATGGATAACTTTTATTTGTGTACTATTACAGTTTTATATGCCATGTATTATAGCTGTTCAGACACTGACATCCATATAAACAGAGAAATGCAACTGTGAAACAGTTATACTAATACAGTAGTCTGGAAAGGTTCACAGCTGTTGCTGTCCACGCCAAGCCCTTCAAATTGTAGAATAGTAAAGACAGACTGGGCCACAGGTTACCAAACTATCAACAGTAAATAATGCAGGTGTATAGTTCAGCAGCCTCTATCTATACTCTGTACAAAATCACTAGGTGGTAAAGACTTCAGTTGACCAAATGTTGATGTAACTGTTACATAACAAGGCATAACTGACACCATCACAAGCACACTGACAGAACAGTCTGTATGGCAAGAGGCAGTAGGCCTGCATTAACCCAATTTATGCAAGTAATGTAAATATAGGTGAAGTGTATGGTACTGTACATCCAGATACCTTAAGGTAGATCACCCCTGATACCCCCACATTTTGTAACAGCCAAGGTCATTTATGGTGCATCCCCCCCAGACTCAATAATACAGGGCCATATACCACTGTTACATATACTGGCCTCTGGAGTGCATAAGGGCACATATGCATTGTGCAGGTGAAGCCCACACATATATGGCCTCAGCCCCACTGTATGTGTGGGGGATAAAACAGCAGTGGACTGATGGCAGCAATTGCAGTGTGATATACTCACAGCCCACTACAGAACAACCCCTGACAGCATGTCATATGTGCAAAGCTTGGTATGTAGGTGGACGATAGAGGCTGAAACACAGGCCCATATGTGGAAAACTGTTGCCATACACTAAGCAAGTCACTGGTGTTACAGGATAGTCCTCAACATACCCTTAGTCAGGGAATTGAGATTAGAAACATAAATGGATGTAGCCATGTACTGATAGTACTCAACACACACACTGCCAGTGAAATATCTGACACAGCACCTGTGTGGTGGACAGACAAAACATAACAGGCACACCTCTGGCCACCAAGAGGATAGGCCTACAGTTGAGAGCTATGCAGACAGACTGCATTCCAAGGTAAACTAGTATGTACTCACACACCCTGTAACACCAGTACTATACAAAGCATAACACAACTCTACTCACACTCTGTCTGTAGTTCTGGAACCTCCTACAAATATGTACCTGGCCTGAGTGTGCTGATTCTCCTGTAAGACGTATTCCTACCTGCTGTCTGTAACACTAATGCCCACACACAGGAACGATGTCCATCACACGGGAAAGGTAAAGGGCCCACGCCCACATGATGTGGGGATTTATAGTAGGTGGTTGCCATGACAGTGGTAATTGAAAGCACTACACAGCAAGCTGCATGCAGTTAGTAAGTGGAGGACACTGATTGGTGCAGAGGCCATCATCTGATGTTGTGCATCACCCACTAAAGCCAGGCTGCAATCTATTCAGAGCAGCTCAATCCATTTACTGGAGAGAGAGAGAGACAGAGACAAAGACAGAGACAGACAGACAGACAGATAGACAGACAGACAGAGAGAGGAAGAGAAAAAAAAAAAAGACAAAGCCCTTCAAACAAAAAGCTGAAGTCACAGGCATTTAGCCAGCTTTCATTCAACAAGGCATCATTCCCACAACAGGTATGTGAGGTATATATACATGTAATAGAATGTAGTACCTGGTCCATCATAATGGGATAGATGACGTGGAATGATTTATATGCGCCATCAGGTGTTGTGATGATATTCAACTGAACAACTGCTATGGACAATAGAGTCTGTCCCTGTGTGTAGTGGGCCATAGCTGTTAACTGTGCAGGTCAGCACTGACAGACAAGATGTAAGCCATCATAGTGTGAGTTTTGTAATGGGAAGTATGTATATTATGTGGCCAATAGCTGGTGGAGGAAGTAATGCCATTATGATGGACATGTGGGAGCCAGGGCCCACCACTTGCAGGATACCCAGGTGAATCTGTAATGTAGCATGCCAGAATGCCATAGGTGTGTAATAGGGCTACCTGCAATCGGCTCCTACATATACGCCCATAATGTCAGGCCACGTCTATATGTGGCACCTGTCTGTGTAGTAGAAAGGCAGAACAGTGCAGCTGTGCAGGAAGGTGTTGTGAGACTGTGGAGCTGATGGTATGCATATGTGTACATATGTCGCATATATATTTAAAGATATATATATGTATATCAGCGTGTATGTCCAAAAATATACATATACCCATGTGTAGACATATACATGTGCACCTATATATGAAGTCACATATATCTACACACATATAGATAAATACTGATATGCAAATGTCTACATCTGTACAAACACACACACAAACAGATATGTATGGAAAGACATGTCCCCTATATCACTACCACAGTGATGTGTGCTATGTGCAAGACAGCAGCACACATAGCAATACAGACAGATATCTACAGCTGGCAGTGTGTGCACCATGAAAGGGTATGTCACATGTTAGTCCCCTCCTAGCACCACAATGCCCCCACCTGTGAAGTATGCAATGGGAATATGGGGAAGTATGGCAGATACACACGTGGAGGTGGTCAGGATTGGTAGACATAGAGAACAGTCAGCAGGGGTTGTATGTGACACATGTGGTGAGTAAACACCGTGGATGGTGTGTGTGGTCTGTGATGTGGACACCCCATGGTCCCCAATATGGGCACAATGGGAACAAGGCTCCCACCAACTCCGACTCACAACAGCAGTCCACATCCTGAAGGTGCCAGGTCTGGTGGCTGAGCAGGAGGAGCATGTTGGCAGTGAGAATGTGCACTGGATGCGTCAGATAGATGTAGCACATCCCCCGAGTGTCTGTGGAGCCTGGTATTGGAACAGACGCTAGACCTGAACTCAGAGGACAGGGACATGTTGGTGTGTGCCCGAGGGGGGTGGGCCAATATCCCCTGGGTGGTTTCACCTGATGGTATGGCTGTAACAGTACATGAGGAGGCTCCAGGTTGGCACACACATGTGATGTGGCCAGGTATCCTGGTCAGATTGGTGTAGAGAGGTGGATCAGCTGGCCAATGGAACATATACATGTTATTGTGTCACTGTCATAGTACATATGTTGGCAGTAATAGTCTACACAATCCCGGTACATGTCCAACAGCATGCATAGAACCCCCTATAACACAGATTGTCAGATGTGCAGCAATCTCAGAGCAGCCATACCACTGGCATATATGTAACCATAGTGGCCCTGACAATGGCATGCAAGTGAATAGTCTGTAACAGGCCGGCAATGTTAGTGTCCACACAGGGTCATGGCTACAACCACATAGCAGAAGATGTGGTACACTACACAATCTGTCTAAAGAGTAGTTAAGCTGTAGCCATACTTAATAAGTTGTGTGTATAGTCTGTTGAAGCTGATATGGTGGGGAGTGACAGAGATGTGTATTATGAACCGTGGTAACCTTGCCATATGAGTCGCTCAGGCCTGTTCCTATCCTCATGTTTTTCAGGCACTATGGCACACATCCGGCTCCCAGCATATTCTGCAGAGGAGAATGACATAATAATAAACCACCTGGTACTGCACTACCAGGTCCTGTTTGGCAGGATCGCACAGGAACAGCAGGAGTGGACCACTCTGTGGAACGATCTTGTCCACAGCGTCAATAATGTCAGCCTGCATAACCACAGTTATGAGCAGGTCCAGCATCATTGCAGCGACCTGCTTCGCAATGCCTGTCGGCATGCTGCCACAGTCTGGGGGGATCACCTTGCCATGGGGGGCCATGCCATCCATCCCCCTTGACACACGTGGAGGAGCTCCTGGCCAGCCTCGTGGCACCTGCCCATCCTAAACACCATCAACCACTGGACCTCTTCCTGGAGGTGGATGTCACCCACACAACAGCTGAGGAGCGTACAGGTAAGTACACAGGGCACATCAGTAGACCACTGTTGTGTAAATATCTGCAGTGGTACATGTAGATCATGCATATCTGATATGTTATACAAATATTGTGTTGCTGCATTATAGTGATAAACAGATGTCCAGATGGTAGTATTGTGTGAATTTACAGTAGATGTATGGTAGTACTGCACCCAGCCTGTAGCAGTGCCACAGGTGTGGGCACTGACATTGTATCTCTCACCCACTTATGTAGGTCCCTCTGGGGTAACAGCAAAGCACCAGCCTGAAGCTGGTGAGTTTGTCTTATGTAGATGCATGCCAACACACCGGACATGTAATGGTGATGTCATATTCCATGCACACATCTAACACACCTACTCTGAATGCATGCTGTACATGTGCATGTATTGTTGCTGTGAAATGCATGGTCTCACAGGGGTGAACATGATGGAGTACTGAAAGGGTATGTCACACACCTGCATGACAACTAACATGCTGTCATTGCGGAATGTGTCCACAGGGGGTAACATACTGTTGGTAGACTTGGCCTACAGTAGCAAAATATTCTGGACAACACCCATATACAATGCAACACTAGTGTACATACTTGTAGGGTAATGCCAACGGCTGCTGCAATACACTATGGCATACGGCATTACATTAGTCCACATTATCAGCTGGGTCTAAGCTGCAACATGTGGTGTGCAGTGTATGGGACACTGCAAGCTGACACATATGTGTAGGGCTTACCTGTCATGCATCTGCATAAATGCTGGGGGGGGTCTCAGCATGAAACACCAGTGCACTGCAGCAGGGATCCTAAGGATGGTAGGAATGGCTCTATCTGCATATAGTCAGGTCCAGGACCTGTGGCAGCCGTAACGCTACCCACACTGTTATAGTGACGGCATTGTGTGAACACCATGGGATGTGCACATAAGTGGACCTTGCAATCATGCAGAATAGGGGGACATGTGTAGGGTAGGCTGAACATACACTGGCAATTGCGGAAGGCCCACGCTGGTATACCCCTGCCATGAGCAGTGACTGCTGTAGTACACACAAGAGGTGTGATAAACCATCATGATTAGGGTGTGCAAGCACATCCCCACATGGTGTGTATGCATTGCGGTCAGTAGCCGCACACCTACCACAATCTGTAGACTCTGCATGTGAATGTACAGGACATATGCTACACACCGGGCATGTGTACAGCTAAGATCTGTAGTGTTGTGGCCCCACGCCAGATCACAGATGTGTTTGTAAAAGCAGTAAAGGTGTGTTCATCCCCCCATATCCACGGTATGCTCTGATGGTTGTCAGTGTAAGTATTTCTGCAATGGCCATACATGGTCTCTTGATGCTGACAGCTGTAAATCAGGCATCCGGTATTCACCAATGACAACAGTCCACATATCATCCCAGGTATTTGTTGCTGAAATACATAGGGGCTGTAAGAGGTACAACTGGCATAACTGACATGGTACTACACATTCCGCAATGAGTTGGACACCTGCGAGTTGTGGGGCACAGTACATGGCAGGGTGTAGAACGGATACACAGCAATAATGTGTACATGGGTGCAGAGGTATCCAAGGGAAGGGGCATCGCCTAGTCACAGCACATGCATCATACACATGTATACCGCTGCTAGCATGGTGTGAGTATAGCTGAACTGCATGTTGTTCTGTACCATATGTTCTGCATGTTGGCAGATGGGTAATTGGAGGGCTGCGTGTACGATCATTGTGCATCCTCATGTGTGTGTGTGTGTGTGTGTGTGTGTGTGTGTGTGTGTGTGTGTGTGTGTGTGTGTGTGTGCATCCTGATGGTAAGTTAGTTTGCCTGCATGGTCAGTCTGGTGAAGTGGTGGGAGGTAGATGCATGTATGATGCATGTGTGCATGTGTGTGTTTGTGTGTGTGGCCATGTATGCACATGTGTGATTGTGGGGTGTTCATATGGCTGTACCCCCTTTGGGACTGTGCAGTACATGGACATGGAGTGCCACACTGCACACCAGGAATACCTGTCATGTACTCACAGGACAGCAAATAGTATAATATGGCCTGTAGCTTGGATCAGGCATCCAGAGGGAAGGTAGACTCCAGGTACACATTTAATATTGCTGTCAGCGGAGAGGTCACCTACAGCCCACATATGCAGCTCTACGGATGTATTGGGGAAGTAATAGTCAACACCAGGGAGTGTATCCACATATTACAGCTGACACTTGATGGGCCGACGGAGCAGCATATCCGGCATGTACTGAGCATTACATACACATGACACACCAGTGAGAGCTATTATGGCTACAATATAGTAGCCCACACATATATGGGCCATGCCCATCATTCCAGCCACACAAAGGGTGCATAATGATTGACAGCATTGAGGCCATGTTACTCCACTACACACAGTCAGGCAGGTAATGTAGCAAAAGGCCATGTGTTGTGGCCACTTGTATGGACATTTAGGGGACTGTGATGTTAATGAGTGGTAGCAATGTGTGTATGTTAACAAGTGTGATACAGGATGGGGTAACACATGGACATATACGTGGGGCATTCTGTAAAGACATGGACAGGTAGGTAGTACGAAGATGTGTGTGTGTGTGTGTGTGTGTGTGTGTGTGTGTGTGTGTGTGTGTGTGTGTGTGTACTGTTAAGCAATGCTGTACAGGTTTTAAAGTATGGTTATTGTTTTCCCCCACAGGTGGCGAGGTGGTCAGGGTCTCTCCTACACCCAATCTGAAGTAGGTGTCCATACAGACACCTATGATGATGATGATGATGATGATGATGATGGTGAGGCACACATGCAGTTGTCAGGGGCCAACACTGCACCAACATTTGACATCCCCCTTTTAGTCACCCCAACCCCGCACACAGTTACAGTGCCTATACACACCCCAGCACCAGTGGCCATAGCAGAGGGACAGGCATCGAGTGGCAGTGCACAGGAAAGTGTGGTAACCATGCCTACTGTGTCCAGTTGCATTAGGCATAGCCGGATGTCCAGCAGTCTGCCACATAGGTGGATGTCCTAGGGTGCTCATGGTAGGGCCACTGGACATCATGCCCCTGGCATAAGCAACATATCTGCAACCAGCAGATGCATGTTCCAGGCTGTAATGGCAGTGCAGGCACGTATTGAGCATTACACCAGACAGGGCCTTAGGCTGCAGAGGGCTGCACTTGCTACTGTAGGCGACAACCTCCATGAAGTGGTGGCTGCCATCCGTACTTGTAAGAGCAAGCGGATAGATGGCATGATGAACTGATGGCCCTCATCAGCCGTGGTGTGCTTTGACATGTAGTGGGGATGCAGCAATGCCAACGTGGACATGACCCAGCAACACCACCAGCTGGCACTCAGTGTGGGTATGCTAAGATACCAAGGGGCTCCCATAGTGGCAGTAGCAGCCCCAGGAGTGCGGGGGTGCACTGTCCATGCCACACCACAGCAGGCCACGTGCACATGGTCCTGGCCAGTCTCAGGAGGGATGTGGTACAAGCAGACAAATGTCATCAGCAGGTGAGAGTAGCACTTCATTGCCTGTACCTGCATGTCCCCCGTGGAACCCCTGGCAGGCACAGTCTACGTGTCCGTGGCTGGAGGCAGTTAACTGCACACCCTGCCAGGTATGGTCTGCAGCTATCCATAAACACCTGTGTAGGGCAGCCACAAGGCAGAACTGTGTGCATGCATACCCACACACTATGCAAACACACCTAGGGCACCTCATACCTACACACACCACATCACCTCAGCCAGCTCCCCAGAATACACCCCTCATCCACACACATGGTGTCAAATGTATGGCCCAGCCTTGGCCTCTGGCAGACCAACACCACACCCTGTGCATATGATGATACCTGTGCCCCATCCCTGTCATCCATAACATTGATGCATGGACAGGCTGATATGGTTCTGATACACATGGTGACTGTACACCAGTGTACCACAGTCCTGCACTGTAACATGTTGTAGGGTGTAGAGTATGATCATAATTGGCAGGTAGTGTAGCCATCCAGCAATGATGCCTTCTAGCTGTTAGTAACACTGCTTGGCTGCAGTCTCTAAACTGATATGTAAGTGTGTTGTAAGTGCACATGTGACAGCACGAGGAT
Organism: Protopterus annectens; assembly: GCF_019279795.1. Classification (NCBI taxonomy): domain Eukaryota; kingdom Metazoa; phylum Chordata; order Ceratodontiformes; family Protopteridae; genus Protopterus; species Protopterus annectens. The sequence continues at coordinate 358,530,100 of NC_056736.1, forward strand.
GCCCTGTGCATATGATGATTCCTGTGCCCCATCCCTGTCATCCATACCATCAATACAGGGACAGGCTGATATGGTTCTGATGCATGGGGTTACTGTACACTAGTATACCACAGTCCTGCAGTGTAACATGTTGTAGGGTGTAGAGTGTGAGGCATAATTGGCAGGTTGTGTAGCTGTCCAGCAATGATGCCTTCTAGCTGTTAGTAACACTGCTTGGTTGTGGTCTCTAAACTAATATGCAAGTGTGTTGTAGGTCTACATGTGTCAGCATGAGGATGGTCTGCAGTCATATTGCACAACGGGGTATGCAACTATGCTGACACGATGGCAGTGACATATCTGGGGGTACAGTCAAACACATTTCACAGGTTACTATACCAGGTATTGCTTGTGCCACATGGAGAGGTGGCCCGCTGAGGCATGTATACCCTGCAACCTGATGTAGACCCATCCACATACAGGCACACTGATACTTGCCAACACTGGGACTAGACCCCTACCTAGCAATGTTGTGATACTGACATGTGTGGCCTACATTGCGCAAACACTGCCTTAACCACTCTGTATCAAACAGACCTTGTTCTGGCCAGCAACAAAATGAGCAGCCCTTGCAGGTCATGAACCCAGGGCCCTTTACACTGAAGTCACAACACATGACCACTAGGCCATAACCACTGTGGGGACAGCTGTTGTGTTACCAATATAGCTGTCATTACCCAAATTGAGTGGTATTGAACACTTGCCTTTACATCCTACATTGTGTAGTCCTTGTCATTAATATGACTGTTGCATCACATATGTTGTTTTATCATAATGTACACATAGGGGATACATGTGGGAGGGTATACGCAACCATGACATTTACTCAAGACAGGTATGTGGTTGTATACATATAGGTGTATAGATGTCTACATGTACATACATAGGTATACACATACATATGTCTGTATACACATCTGTATAGTGCTACATATATATGGCCATGTGTACACCTCTTCATATGTCCATATGTGTACATATCTATACACCTATGTATCTATACATATGTGTATATATAGGTATACTTGTATGTACATATAGATATGTGTATATAGCTATATATGTATGCACATCCTATGTGTACAGATATACATAGTTATGTTGGTATATATATATATATATATATATATATATATATATATATGACTATATGTGCATACATATCTATACAGATGTACCTACTACTGTCGATATATCTGTAGATATCCATACGTTTATGTGCATATGTAGCACTATCTGTATATGTGTAGACATATATTGCTCTGTATATGTATATATCTAGGTATGTATATGTATATCTATGTACATATACATACCCATCTATATAAGTCAATATGTATATATGTAATCATATCTATATATCTGGATGATTATATGTATAGATGTTCTCACCATATGTCCTGGACACGGAGTGTAGACCTACTCCAGCCCCTATAGTCCCAACGACATAGTGCAAGTGGATATCAGGTATGTATATCAGGTATATTGGTAGACTATTGTTACTGTAATTGAGATTGTCTTCACAGACATGGTGTATGTGGGAGGTCACATCTGCTTTCCACATGTGTGCCATTGGCTACTGACAGACATCCTAAGGACATCCTGGTAAAGTACCACTGCTAGCACGTAATGCCCCCATCAACTGCAGCACAGATATTGGTCAATATAAGTGGGCATTCTGAAACACTCTCTACAGTCCGGATGTATGCACAGAACCCCTTAGTGCTAAGCATGTGCACCATGCATGACAATATGTATGTTAACAGCCATGTAGATGGGTATAACTCATAACAACTGGTATACATATGCCACCATAGTTTATGCATTCACACACCCCTGTCTGGCCTGACACATAATAACCACTAGTACAGAGGTGCCATGGCCACATACTACCCATTAAATAGTGACATACATCTGTACAGCATCCCACTGCCCTGTCTGACATACATGACTGTTAAGGGAGACCCGGCAGCAGTACATCCGGCATGTACCTCCACATGACATCTCACTGGATAAGTACACTATGCTGCTAGACATGTAAAAATGCACTGTGCAGGCTACAGGCAGACTGGCTGAACACTGGCCAACATCTTCTATGTGGGAATGCACATGTACCTGCATATATAGCAGGCTCTGCAGGCATGTCACAACACAGGGTAAGATACACCTGTGTGAAGGTGCATAACCACATCCAATGTGAACACAGCCACAACCACATATGATAAGCTAGCATAAAAGTACAGTATATGGACTATCTGTTCAACATCATCCTCATATGTGCCACTCACAGACTAACCCTACATATACTGGGCTGCTACACGGTGTAGTCTGCTGTCTGTCTGTGGTATGGGACATGTGTGTGTATGGCCCTATAAAACATGTAAACCAATACAGTAACATGCAGTGGAGCAGCATGTAACATCAGATAGGACGGGACCTATAACAATGACATCTACCACAGTCTGTACACAGGCTAAAGAACATGCTCACAATACACACACTGTCGACATTCGCCATAGTTACACAGACCTCTGTACTGTACAAACAACCATGGAAAGTCCTGGTAATGTCATCAAATATTACCCATACTGTACATAACATGTGTAGCAGTCTGATCTCTCACTGGCTTGCTATCAGATATAATGACACTAATGATGGTGTACAGCACATATGCACCTCTTAATGCACAACATATATACAAAGGTTGACAGAGTTGTGGCTGGAAGCACATACACAGGGCCAATATTGACATGTTGCTGTGATAACCTCATACATGTACTGTTGTAACAGGTTTTGTTGCAACATGTGTCCTATGAGGGATATGACGTCAGTAACTGTCAGGGCTTTCACCATCTACAGACTGCAATCCTCACACTACCTCCTGCATTTCATAGATACATGCTCTGTGGGTAATACATGACACGAAGGGCACAACACACTGCCCAGTCTGCAGACGACCCTGCAGATGCGGATTCCTCATAAACATAGTACTGACATGGCAGGTATGACAACATGTAGGACAGCCATATCCACACACACACTGTTAAACCAACATTACTCCACATGCAGTATAGCAGCACTTATAGTCTGTAGTCAGGTCAGGCACATCTCTCTCCTGTGTGTTTCCCTGTTTCCACAGTGTAAGCTGTTAGAGATAAATCCCCAATCCATCTGAGATGCATTTTGCCAAACAACAGATCTAGTTTCTGCCCGCAGTGGATGTAAAGGGCCAACACCAAAATGATGTTCCTAGATATTGGAGTGTGTTACCATGCAATTGGCTATGGGAATGTTACCACAGCTGTTCCACATGCACTCAGCTAGAGGAGGCCTGCAATTGGTGCAGAGGCCATCAGCTGATCATGATCATCACTTACAAAACACAAGCTGCTGCTTAGCAAAGCAGGTGTACATCCCACATCCACCAGAGAGGGCGTGGGCAGGACAGACAAAGACAAAGTATGTCAGGGAAGGTGTGGGTGAGCAAAACTTAAGCATGTTTGTGTCACACACCTACCAGTACGGGGTTTCAAACACCTGACTGACTATGCATAGCTATCACATGTATATGCAGTTATTGCATGCGCCACATAGCTTACATGTTGGTGAGCTGTCCAGACGTATATGTGCTGGTGGCTGACATCTGCAACACTGTTGCGATACAGCAGGTGTAGCATACGAGCCTGTCCACATGAACAGGTGTCACCGTCAACACAGCCACACTCTGTAAGGGACTCATACACATTGCCACACTTGGCAGGGTAACAAATACACTTCCTAACCAGTTACCAGCCACAATACCAGTAATGCATGGGTATCAATTGGCCCACAGGGGTTATCCTGGGCTTCTATAGTCAAAGGGTATGTGACAGTGTCTGGCATTAGACAGCATGCTTCAGTATGTCAATGGGGGTGGTACTGTGTATAAATGTGGTCAGAAGCTTCATACACCACACACACACCCACACACACAGACACAGGGTGCTAGTACTGGCGTGCATGTGTGCATTGCTTCATGGGTGTGTAGTGGTTGATGGTGCCAGATGGCTGTACAAGGCTAGGTGAGAGGTATACCTTGGCATCAGGCCACACAAGAAGGGTCTGCATTATGGCTAAGGGGTGCAGTGTCTGGAATGGACCACACAGGTGGGTATAGTATTCACTATCCAGTCTCCTGGGTTACTATTGTGCATGGCCAGTGCTGTGCAATGCTTGGCATGTATGTGTTCTATACGCCATGATGTGGACAGTGTTTGGGATGTGCACACTTCCCACATTCATGTACAGTGGCATGTGGAAGTGTACCTGGTTTGTCTGGCCCATGCTGTGTACACAGAATGTTATCATCAGATGTGACAGTCTCACCCTCATGTGGCGGGGCCAGGTAATGGACAGCAGGTTGACCCTGCACCTACATTGATAGAATGCTACAGGTATTCCCTGGTGTCAGTGGCATCTGTCCATACAGGGCATGTGTGTAAGGCATGGTATGTCCTTTGTGGATCACATTTGATGGAACCACAATTGTTTCAGGTATCCAGTAGGAAACATACTGAAGGCGCACTGTCTGCAGTTATGTGCCTATCGTACTGATGGACAGTGTGCCATGGCCTCTGTAGGCCACTGCATTCTCACCATAGTTACTATCAGTCACCAATATGCAGTGTACTACACACATCCTGGCTGTTGCCTCACCATGTTGGTGTGTATGAGACATGGGTTGAGAGTGTGCTCTGGGTAATACTAGGGTTGCTAACTGTGATTGCCTGGCCTTGATGTCACATGTATGGGTATCGATATGCACCCCAGCCTCTCGGCTATTTCACAGCTGCTTTCTCTGTACAGTGGACATTGTGATATGTACTAGGGCCACCATATAATAAAGTTGCAAAACCCGCTACACATTGGCCCAGGTGTCACACACGCACACCCTCCTCCACACAGGATACAAGGTACAAACACACACAAGCACACACCTGTCATGTCCAGGAGTAGAATCCCTACCTAACTAGTTTATTACACTACAGCACTACACAGTTATAATACACACCATGGTGATTACTGCAGTATTCCTTCCTCAAAGGTGTATATCGCATTGGCTGACATCAGAAGGTTTGCCAAAGTAGGGCAATTGACATGTACTGAGTGTGACTAGCCTAAAATGCATTGTTCCCTACAAAGCCAGTGGAACACACACAAAACATCCAGAACTGCCATGGGTGGGTATAGAACCCTACCAGAGTTCCGAATCACACTACAGCAGTATGCAGTTATGGCACGCGCTATGGAGATTACTGGGCTACAACCTTCCCAGAGGTGTATTTCAGGGTGGATGACATCAGTAGCCTTACCAAGGTAGAGCATTTAAATTGTAGGGGGTGTGCCTACCCTAAAAAGCATTGTTTTCTACACAAAAAGAGTCAGACAGACACACACACACACAGTTGCCAAGGCTGGGGTTAGAACTCCTACTTAAGTAGTTTATCACACTACATCAGTACACAGTTACAACATGTGCCACAGAGATTACTGGCCTATTGCTTCCCCAAAGGTGTATTTCACAGTTGATGACATCAGCACACTTGTCAAAGTGGACCACTGGAGGTTGTAGTGTCTGTGAATGGACTGAAAGGCATTGCTCCCTACATTGACAAAGGAACACTCATATATATCCACACTTGCCATGTCAGGGAATAGAACACCTACCTATGTAGTTTATCACACTACAGTGGGACGCAGTTACAGGACGCGCTATGGGGATTACTGGGTTACAGCTTCCCACAGGTGTATTACTAGGCGGATGACATCACCTGCCTTGCAAAGGTTGAGCATTTGAATTGTGGGGAGTGTGGCTAGCCTAAAAAGCATTGCTCTCTATACAGACAGACAGACACATGCACAGTTGCCATGTCTGGGGATAGAACTCCTATCTAACTAATCACACTGCAGTGGTACGCAGTTACAGGATGTGCTATGGAGATTACTGGACTACAGCTTCCCAGAGGTGTATTACTAGGTGGATGACATCAGCTGCCTTGCAAAGGTTGAGCATTTGAATTGTGGGGAGTGTGGCCAACCTAAAAAGCATTGCTCTCTACACAGACACATGCACAAACACTCACACACAGTTGCTATGTCTGGGAATAGAACTCCTATCTAACTAGTTTATCACACTACAGCGGTATGCAGTTACAGGATGCACTTCAGAGATTACTGAGCAGGTGGATGACATCAGCAGCCTTGCAAAGATAGAGCATTTGAATTATAGGGAGTGTGACTAGCCTAAAAAGCATTGCTCTCTACACAGACAGGCATACATACACACAAATGCGCGCATACACACACACACACACACACACACACACACACACACACACACACACACACACACACACATACACATACACACACAGTTGCCATGTCTGGGATTAGAACACCTACCTTACTACTTTATTACATGACAACATTACACAGTTACAGGACGCACTATAGAGATTACCGAGCTACATTCTTCCCAGAGGTGTATTTCTAGGTGGATGGCATCAGCAGCCTTGCCTACAATGTGCATTTAAATTGCTGGGAGTGTGACTGCCCTTAAAAGCATTGCTCTCTACACAGTCTGACAGACATGCGCACAAACTCACACAGTTGCCAAGTCTGGGATTCGAAGTCCTACCTAACTAGCTTAATCACACTACAGTAGTATACAGTTATGGGAAGCGCCATGGAGATTACTAGGCTACAACTCTCCCAAAGGTGTATTTCACATTGGATGACCTCAGTGGGCTTGTCATAGTAGGGCTATGGGGAGGGCAGTGTCTGTGCATGGACCATTACTCATTCATGTAGGGGTGACACGTCACATGTGGACACACACAGGGTCATATTTCACAGGTACATGCATACAGTTGCTAGATGACTACTTCCATGTACAGTCATGTTGCACAGCTGGCACATGCACCACATGGTCTGTAATGCTGACAGATACTGGGTGGCTAGTATCTGCAGTGAGTGACATCTGCACCTCATGTGTTTGGGGGCCTTTGGCTGTGTGCTGGGTGGGACAGGCCTGGATGGCTCCTTGTCACAGTCTCCCTCTTCCACACATCTATGCATGTCTACCTTTGGCTTATTATAGTGTGTTGTCCATACATATATATCTGTATTCCTGTCCACTGTGTGTGCAAGGCGTGAGTGGTGCATACTGACGAGTGTCTGCACTAACAACTGCGACTGCCAGATATGTCATGTCTGGTCCACTGGTGTTTGCAGACATGGTCTTCATGTGTTTAAGTGTGTGAGCATGCCCAGTATGACCTTTCAGTATGTTGTTGCCTTACATTTCCTTCATTTCTCTAAGTGTATGAGCATGCCCAGTAAGGCCATCTGTACTGCAAGTATGGGTCAAGTCCAGGTAGTTTGTACTGCAGTGCTGACCTTTGTGTTGTACACTGACAGGTAGCATGCTGTCTCTGCAGGATATCCATCAATCATTTGGCATTCATTGTTACTACATTTCTGCATAGTGGGGGGGCACACCTGACTGTTTCTACATCTCTACACCGGATTGGGGGGCATACCTGACTGTTACTATATTTCTATGTAGGTTGGGGGAGGGCACACCTGACAATTTCTACATTTCTACACAGGATTTGGGGGGGCACACCTGACTGTTACTATATGTCTATGTAGGATGGGGGGCACACCTGACCCTTGTAGACATTCGCTGGGACTGTACTGGTATATCAGGTACTCCATTTCAGTCTGTAGTCTTACCTATCGTGCTGGCTAGAGGCATATCAGTGTACTACAGATCGTTGCTTTGGTTGCCATACATATTATTGTCTGACTTCCTACCCTTCAGAACTAACATCCCACTGCCTGCCCTGCTTTGGTCTGTCTGTGTAGGCCTGGGGGGAAGTTAACCATTGCCATCATTCTGGGGCCATGGCACAGGCTCTGTTTGGGTTTGTCTACACCTATCCTGCTGGCTGACACTGTTGTTGGATATGTGAACCATCCTGACTGGCATGTGTAGGTCATATGGACAAACATGTTGCTCAGCACATTTCCTGTAGTGGGTTTTGTCATCCTGTGTAGTACTGGCTACTATGATGACTCCGATTATGTGTTACAGATGTCATGATGCCACTATGGATGTCTACTGTCTGCTGCCATAACATTCAGCCACCCAATTCCCTTGCATGCTCACATCCATACCATAGCTACAGGTAATGACACATTCTACTCCATATGGCAATTGGTAGGTTGATTGACTTACCTTGTGGGTGTGCCAGACTTGCGGATGGTGCTGGTGGGCTGCCTATGTTGGATGCACATAGTACACTACCTATTCATGGTTGAGCACAGGTAGTGCCATGTTTGGCATCCCTTTTACTGTATGTGCGAGTCAGAGAGAGGTGTCATTCCCTGGGTCCCTACTGTGTCAGTGCATGTCCTATGCATTGCCTCTTTGCCAAGGTCAGGGCATACTGGGCATGCCCCCTTCTGCCTACTGAGGCATGCTCAGGTTGTTCCTCCTTCAGTTCACTCTGTGCCTGTGCAGGCCTTGGCATTGGTTGGGGGCTGTGTGGCCCTGCCCCATGCTGTTTCTGCTGCAGCTGTTTCCGCAGGATCATATTGTGTAGCATAGCACATACCATTACAATTTGGATACAAGTAGCTGGTGAATACTGCAAGGCTCCACCGGATGTATCCAGACACCGGAAGCATGACCTGAGCATCCCAAACACATGCTCTATTATATGTCTGGCCTATGCGTATGCCTCATTATGGTGTTGTTGTTCAGGTGTGTGCATTTCTGATGGGTGTCATCAGCCATGGCTCCACTGTGTACCCAGCATCCTCCACTAGGTGGCCATAGGGGATGTCCCCACTAGCAAATCTCTGATATAGCTGCGTCAGATGCCATATGTGGGTATCGTCATCGCTTCCAGGGCAGCCTGCACACACATTCATTATAATGCCCTGGGCATCACATATGACCTGGCAGTTGATGGAGGGTATGCCCCTGCAGTTGATGTAGGCCCTACCCTGCCCACCGGGTAGTGCTTTGATGCATATGTGCGTGCAGTCTATAGCACCCACTACCCCAGGGTATTCTGCTATTTGGTGGAAGAGATGCATATTGCTGGTCAACACCTCACGGCTTTTGAGGAAATATACATGCTCACTGGCATGTGCTGACATGGTATCCAGGAACTGGTGGAATACTCTGGATGCTGATGCCTGTGAGATCCCCATGATATCCCCAGTTATGCTTTGGGAGGTACCTGTGGCTAGTATACCTAGGCCTACACATACCTTGGTATCCACTGGGATGGGTTTCCTTCAATTAGTTTGGTGTGACAGGTGTGGCTGGCACAGCTCAACACATTGCTGTAGGAGGTCTCTGTCCACCCTATAGCAATCCACTATCGCCAGCTCATGTAGCCCCTGGTAGGTTACCCTGGGTCTGTACACTCTTCTCCATCTCCTCACTGTGGGTTGTTCGGCAGCATTCACATCCTCACCACCCTCAGCCTCTTGCAAATGTTGTTCTATGTTGCCTGCTGCAGCCCTTCTCATTTTGTAGGTTTGTTAGTTAAAATGTTCCCGCTCGTAAACACCGGTGGTGTAGAGTGTGGGAAAGACCAGAGGGGAAGGTGTTTGCTTAGTTTATAGTAGTGTTCTGGGCTGGGTTGGTCTGCTGCCTGTGTAATTGGCTGATTCTGATACATTTCACCTGCCAGCTAAGCTAGTTCTCCCTGATTACCTTCCTACTGCTGTTTTCCCTTCCCATTGCCTTCCTGTTTAAGCCCATGTGTGCGCCGCGCAAACAGAGTGCTCAAACGTGCACACTGCTGCTATTTCCTGGTTTAACCTCTTTTTTCTTCCTGTACAGCCCGGTGCGCGGCGTGCACACCCGCTTAGGCTTTGCAAAGACTGCTAGGCAGGTTTAGACACACCCCCTAGCTTAGCTGTGCTAAGCTAGGAGCAACCCCAAGTCGCAGGGCTCCAATCCACTTACAGTATGCCTGACACCCCTCCCCCATGATGTCATCTACCTCCTAGGCTTGCACCCAGCTATTCCTTCTCTTACACTGTTGGGACCTGCCTCATATCCTAAGGAAAACTGGGATTCACTATCCTTCCCCTCATTTGCATAAGATTGCCTGCTAATGCATAGTTACATGTCTCACACTGAGCCTCCCCCCTTAGCAACCACTACTCACCGGCCAGGTTGTTTTCTGCCTGCCATTGACTTGCATGGCAGAATACAGATTTTAGTTAGAATGCTTAATTTAGGTTTGTTTTGTTATTTTCCACCAATCCCGTTTGCACGCTGCTGCCCTACTCTTAAACAGCTGAGATCGGCTAATAAGAATTAAAGCTGATTTTTTAAATTCTTGCACTGTTTGCAATGCCAATGGCCTTATACTTGGCCATTGGCATGCTTACTACATGATATACAGTATTTATTTGTGGTTGTCATAGCTCATTTTTAGATTTTGCAGAAATGTACTCGGTTACTAACCAAGTACATTTCTGCTGATTACACTAGTCCTGCACGGATGGTCGCAAGCTTCCTGGATCGCAAATTCGACTTCACACTTCTAAAGACTAGTGTGGTCTCCTTTAAGGCCCCCGAGCCGGCGGAAAACAGTACTCAAGCCGCTGAATCACTTACAAATGCCTTCTACCAGCACCTGCAGGACTGCATGGATAAAGCAATCCCAAGCAAAACAAAGACTCTTTGTACCAAAGGCAAGCGTCCAGTCTGGTGGACCCCAGCCATAAACAAACTCTACAACAAAAGGAGGAAGATACTACAAGATAGAGCAAAATCCTTAAAAGGTAAGACACCCTTGATCACTATAAGTAAAAAACTAAGAGCTCTCATAAAATCATCCAAAGCAAATTTCGAGAGAAAAATAGCTAAAGACTCAAAAGACAATCATAAGGCCTTCTTTAGCTATGTTAGAAACCTGGGAGGAAACTCCCAGATATGCTCAGAGCTAGTTCAAAATGATGTGAAGATTACTGATCCTACAGACATTGCCAACATACTGGCTGACAGGTTCAGTGCAAACTTCTCCCCTCCCCAAAAGGAGAGATATCTATACCAAACGATTGCAGCCCCCAAACATCTCCAGCGCCCAAGTGAGAACTGCTCTCTCCAAAGCAAAAAACACAGCATCCATTGGACCTGATGGTGTCCCCGGCTGTGTGCTCCATGAACTCAATGAGGAATTAAACCCACAGCTAGGACAGCTGTTTAATCAAAGTCTTACCTCTGGATACGCACCCAGGAGTGGCGCACTGCAACTGTGGTACCACTTCACAAAGGCGGTGCCTCCACCGACCCTGGAAATTACCGCCCATTAGCTTGACAAGCCTTATCTGCAAAGCCATGGAGAGGATCATAATGGACCTCATAAATAAAGACATAGGGAATTTGCAGACTTTGGATCCAACCCAGTTTGGCTTTGTCAAAGGCAGATCATGCCTTTTAAACTTGGTTGACTTTTTGAAACAGTCACCAAAGCCATTGATGAGGGAAAGGCAGTCCATACAGCCTACCTCGATCTGGCTAAGGCCTTCGATACAATACCCCATTCGGGTATCATTGAAAAACTCATCAGCTTAAATGTCAACCCATACATCACAAGATGGGTTGCAAACTGGCTGAGTGACAGAACCCACAGGGTCAGAGCTGCTGGCGCCATGTCAGACTCAAAGCCTGTCACAAGTGGTGTCCCACAGGGCTCAGTCCTGGGCCCACTCTTGTTTGGCATCTACTTTTCCAAGTACAAGCAAACACAGGAGGGTTATGGCTGACAAAGTTTGCAGATGACTGCAAACTGGGCGCCATAGTAGAAAACACATCTGACACAGATATCCTTCAGAAGGGTCTCACAGAAATGGATAACTGGTGCCAGAGCCACGGCCTAAAGTTAAATGCCAAAAATGCATAGTCATACCCTTCGGAAAAACAAGGTTACCCCTAGCTACCAAATAGGTGGCAATCCACTGAGCACAGAAGAAGTTATCAGGGACCTGGGGACCCAGGTTGATAGTAGTCTGTCATTCGACACCCATGTAGCTAAAGTAGTTAGGAAGACCTTCTACATTGCCCACCTTATCATGAAGGGATTCTCATCTAGATCAAGGAGGTCATAGTCTCCCTTTACTCATCACTCATCAGACCAATGATTGAGCACAATGCCCCATTCGAATGTATCTGACCCGACACTTGCAGCAGCTGGAGAGGCCACAAAGTTCCTCACCAAAAGGATAAAGGGTCTCAAAATCTGTCCTATGCTGCCCGACTGAAAGAACTCCAGCTCTATTCAGTCGCCACCGCTTGCTCAGAGGTGACCTTTGCCTAACATACAAGGCCATGTCAAACCCAGATTTGATGAATATGCTTCACCTCAAAAATCTAGATCCATCAGAGCCACAAGGGCGGAGACTTAAACCTTGACACGGCTATTAATAGGACGTGCTGGAGGGATAGATTCATCACCCAAAGACTCCCTATGCTGTGGAACAAAATCCCGGTACATGTGAGGCAGAGCACCTCGCTGGCCTTGTTCAAGAGAAATCTTGACCAATGGATGGGAGATCGCAGATATACCCCAGGGATTACCTCAGTGTCACTGCTCGACAGAGGCACAGCAAAATAATGGGTATAGTTCCCCATACTAAAGGGGTGGTGTAAGCCACAAAACGATGGGCTAGGCTTGTAAATGCCCTCGGGCAGATAGCCTAGTATGAACCTATGAACCTATGAACCTAATTCACCTCCTGTGCATGGATTTCTCCTGCAAATGGGGTGATTTTATACAAGGGCTTCGTTCATGCAGGATTAGTGCAGGAGCTCTCGTGCACACCCCTGCTGTCTGTTCCTTGATCACACGACAGACGTATTGCCTGTTTGAGCTCCTGCACCACTCTTGTACGCCATGCAAGCTTTTGAGAATCCGGGGGACTATCTTCTATAATACTTTCCATTTTCATAAAGATTTTATAATCATTATTGCAATACTATCAGTCTCCAGTTTTTAAATATTTTCTGTCTTCCTTCTTCCATATGAATTTAAGTATTCCACTAAATAATTATTTATACATAAAACCTTCATTGAACCATACATTCAAAATCATTAAAAATATATTTTTGCCAGTTTCTTAAATTTTTTTACATTTCTACATATGGGCCTGCAGCCAAATCTATATTTACTTGTACTGATACTTTATCTAGCTCATTTAAAGAAATCTTTTCCAACTTTTTCTTCTCTTTTTCTGTTAACTTTTTTACTTTCCATGTTTTTTTCTTTAAACATTTATTGTACATATTGAATTATACTATTCATAATATTTTCCCGAGTTATTACTATCTGTCCCTTTACATTGCTTTTATTTCTCTTATTACAACATAATATTCCTTTACTAATCTGTTTAAGTAATGTGATACATTTATAACATTTCAATTTAGATTTTTTTTGCATTATGCCCATTTCCCCACCACTATAAGATTTTATTTTGTCACAGTTACTTATCAAATGTCCTTCTTTTCCACAAAAAAGCATGTTTTGGGTCGTCCCCAGTATTTTACAACACCCCTATTTCCCTCCACATTTATCATGCTTGGTATATGTATACTTTTTTCTCTTTCTATTTTTAACACAATATTACAATCCCAGTCACCTGTCCATAAACCCCCTTTGTAGTGAACTTTTGCAATGTCCAGTACTTCTTTACATAAAGCTTTCAAATGCCCTTTTAAAGTTTCTCTTTCTACCTCTGTTGGAAATTGTACATGAATCTTTTTTTGTTTCCCATGTTAAATGCTTTTATCACATAAAGATTCCATGGGTAACAGTCTTTCTTTTTTTCATATGCTCCAAGGATTTTTTCCATTGAAAAAAACAGTCTTATATATATATATATATATATATATATATAAAATGTCACAAAATGTCTCTTTGTTAACAAGAATAAATGCTCTTACCTGACTTGCTTTTACACCCAAAGGAGATATCAAATTGTCCCTCACATTATACCTGTCCATTTCTTTGTCTTCTTTACTTTAAAACCTTACCACATACCTCCGTTTTTCATTTTCTTTTGCCTTCTTTTATGCTACTCCGCTTTTGCCTTCTTTTACTTTCTCTGCATATACTTTCTTGTGTATCTCACCACTATTCTTCAGGATTGTCTCCTTTTGTATTTTCTACATAATGTCCCCCCAGGAAACATCTCCTTCATTTTCTGGCTCCCTCTGCACCACCATTTCTTTAAGTAAATCATCGCACAACCCTCCAAACTGAAGGGTTGTAATTATACATCCATCATATGCTGAGTCATCTCCATCAAACAGGTTTCTTTGAAACATATCCTCAGAATCCTGCACATATTCTTCATTCTCGATATTTAATTTCTCCTTCATTTCTTTCACTACTCCATCATCTCCTTCTCTCTCCATCTGCCTCCCTGTTTCTCCAGGATGTCTCTGTGCCTGAAAAGAAAACAGGAAGTCCTCCTGCAAAATGGGTCCCACTCACAACAATGACAACTAGAGGAAGTTCCCTGATACCCTGGCCAACTTTCCCCTAGTAGTGTGTGTATATATATATATATATATATATATATATATATATATATATATATATATACATACATCTATATATATATATATATATATATATATATATATATATATATATATATATATATACATATATACATCTACATATATATATATATATATATATATATATATATATATATATATATATACCACCTCAAGTCTCTCCTGAGAAGAGGCTACTAGCCTCATGGGATTAACCCAGCCAACAAAGGATAAAAAGCAGTTTAACTTTCAGACAGCATGGTAGAAAGAGAAAGCCTTCATCTACTGTTCAAAGTCTTTATGGATACTGCACTTATAGCCCCGAGAATTGCAAAAAAATACTATATATATATCTTGCTGCAGATGGTGACATGACTAAATGACTACCTGATTTGGAAAAGCAGCTTGTAACCTGTCCTTTCACATCAGGTATGGCACTGACTTATGACTACAAAGTACATAATTACATAAAAAAGGTGTTACCACTTTGGAGATTTTACTCTTCTATGGGAAATAATGAGCACTTAAGTAATATCACAAATGAATCTTAAACTATTTAGCAGAGCTCATGCTATTGGTTACTTTAGTCAGGAAAGTAAATGATACCACCTTTGAGCGTGAATGTACACCACATTTCTAAAAATAACTTTAAATGCTGAGAAACACCCATTGGCAATGAAAGTACATATTCCAGTATCACACAGTTTCTATTATGTCTCTCTCTGGAGAGACATATTTTGCCCTACTGTAGCATACTATATTATAAGGTCTTACTGAAAATATGCCAGTTGTGTTAAAGCTATCATTCACTCAGCAAGCAGTCTCTCATTTCTCTGTCTCTCGCTTTCTCTGTCTCGCTTGTTCTAGCTACTAGAACAATGTATATTAAAAGAGATGTAGAGAAAGACAGTGTGTGCATGTGTGGTGTGCGTGTGTGTGTGTGTGTGTGTGCGTGTGTGTGGGTGTGTGTGTGTATCTTATGGCAGGTTAGTCTAGTTTGCATTAAGCTACACCCACTACCTAACTAAGAGCACTACAGCCTAATTTGAAACATATTTCTGGTTCTTCATTGGACTGCAGACTTGGACACCTGTATCAAAGCTGCAATCTGTGTATCCATGCTTGCATGCTGTGCGATCTTGAAAAATCACTTAATTTCTTTGAAATTCTACAAAATTCACTACTGACTCAGCAAAACTGTTCTGAAAGTGCTGCCATCTGAATGGGATTTATGACATGCCTTATGTCTGTGTATTACTAACACAGGAAATAAGTGTGCACTAAAAAAATGATATTCAGATATATAGATATAGTACATAAATTGTAGCTTCTGTAGCTCTGTGAGTAGGCAAGGACATATACAAGCTAGCAGCACTTTTTATTGAAAAGGAGTAGCATCGCATGGCTGTTAATGAAGAGACTCATTAAGCAGTTAATGTGTCAGATACCAATCACTGAAGCAGCAGTCCGAGGGCTACTTCTAGGTCACAGAAAGTGAGCAAACTGTTGATTTGTAAATCAGCCTCTATTTATTCAGTCAAGCTGAGTACAATTTCAAGGAGGCACACTTAAATTAAGGTATAAGATGCCAAATGCATGCTTCCACCAAAATAAAGTGACACAGGAAAAACAAGCTTAACTTCTTATCAGACTCATTATAACACCTTTATTTATTTAGTTTTTGTTTACTAAATGGGTGGGAGGAATGCCTATTTTAGGCAAGCCCAGAACATTATATCAAAAAACAATTTCAAATACAGAGAGGATGCAGAATATATTACTAAGCAAGTATGAATTCAGCAAGTTGGTAGCCATATACTGTATCAAAACAAAGAGCTTTCAGACTTTTGGTGATCTTTCTGATAAGAGCTTTTAACTGGGATAGATTTTAATTTATTATAGTCCTTAATTATTTTAAGGAATATAATAAATCAAAATCTATCCCAGCTAAAAGGTGGCTACGATGGTGCAGCGGTTGGCGCTGTTGCCTCACAGCAAGAGGTTCTTCGGTTTGATCCTCGGTTGGGGTGCCTTCTGTGTGGAGTCTGCATGTCCTCCCTGTGGTCACATGGGTTTCCTCCGGGTGCTCCGGTTTCATCTCGAAGACATGCTGTAGGTGGATTGAACACTCTAAACTGGCCCTAGGTGTGAGGGTGTGCATGTGTGTGTGTGCCTTCTGTGGAAGGTTGGGTGCCAGGCTGACAACTCAACACCATAAAACTCCACTGTCAATCATGAGCGGACAGGTGATCTGCTGTGGCGACCCCTAACCAGGAAAAGAAGATGAAGATAGTCCTTAATTATTTTTGCTATTATTCTTCTAAGGTTGTTTACTTGTACATTCCTCATTATATCCAGCATTGGTTTATACTACTTGTTAGACAAAAGTAAAATCCATTGGTATAAGTGACAGTTGAGGCTTATTAGGATGGAAATCTTGCAGTTCAGTTGTGAGAGCTTATCATATAGTTTTAATGGTTTGTCATTTTAAAGTGCTTGAATTTAGAAGTGTTAACTGTGATGGTTTTAAATGACTTAAAATAGAAAAACATTGATTTGCACTTAGTTTTGACAAGAGATGATGATACTATAGAAGTAGTGCAAGTAGGTGTAGTGTTAGTGAGGACAAGGTCTATAAGTTTGTTTTTTTACCTCTAGTAGAGTTAACACTACCATTTTAGGAATCTTTGGTCAAATCCAACCTTTGTGGTTTAGATGTTATTTTCAATTGATTGACAGTTAAAATCATGCATCAAAAATGCATAGTTGTTTATGAATAGTTCAGTAAACAGATTAATAAATATTTTGTGGTCCATCAGAAACATGGAAGGTGGCCTACATCAGAATATAAAATGACAATTTGTCTTGTTTAAGGAAGTTGTTATTATTATAAAAAAACACAGAATTTCCAGATACAAGATATTTAGAAAGATTAAGAGAGAAATTAGAGGAAGGACAAATACTTGCAGAAGAAAAACTGTTAAAAGTTTAAAATAAAACTTTGCATTTGTTAAAACAACAGATTTATGAAAAACATCATATAGATGAAGTAACTTTCGGTTACCTGGAAAAGAAGTGACAGAGGAAGTGCAAAAATATAAAGAACAAAATATAGAGGTTTATGAAGGATATGAAAAAGAAACATGGACATGGAAAAGAAAAAGAGATCTGGTATTGTACAATATTTGTGCAAAGGAGAAAGTCAAATTAATTAATACAAAAAGAAGCTCTAAAAATATTTTAAGATAAAAACATGCACCCAGATATGGAAATGTTCACAATACAAAGATAAGGAAACAAAAGGGGAGCACAGAAAACAGGATTTGTATGATATAAGTTAAAAAATAGAAATTAAAGTTATGGATTATCTAAGAAGTGAAGGATTAAGTATAGAGAATTCAACAGAGGCAATGTTGTAGCATGACGGGATTATGGGTTCCCAGATTAAGGAGCAACAGGTTGACCAGCAGGTGTCTAAATTCGATTTGCAATGCTCTAGAGCATTCTGCAGGAGACTGGTACAAAAGTTTAATTGATGTTGCTCAGCAGGGAAGGAGCAGGAAACAGTGACAACTCTGACAATGGCAATGTTGTGAATCTGGCCAAAAGGGTTCCCATATGAGGGTGCTGCAGATGAAGCATGATGCAACTGAAGAGGATATGTCACAAGAAGATTGCCTGGAACATTCTGTGATTACTCATAGGAAACAGAAGGCAAAGAAGATGCTCTCGATCTAGAAGAAAATGATTTAATGGGAAGATCCACTTGATTTAAGAGAGAGATGGGTAGACATTTAATAGAGAGGGAAGGATATATTAAGATAAATGAAAGAAATAGATTGCAAAAAGTAAATAAGACAAAATATGAAAAGACTGGCAAAACAGATGAACACAGTATTTAGGATTACTAAGAGAAATTTACACGTTATAACTGAAATAAATAGAATATATTACTTTGCAGCTAAACTAATAATGGATAAAGTGTTACCATAAAAACCACACAGTGAAAAAGGAAGTAAAAAACAAGTAAAATGCTACAATGGAAGCAATGACTAGAGAAAACTATAAAGCAATTAAGACAAGGAGTATCAGTGTTAGAACAACAGAGGAAATGGAAAAAAGATCATCAAAATACTTAGAGAGATAGACATGGTAAAAACCAATGCACAGTATCAAAACAGACCAAGATGTATCATATAATAGTGACAATAATAAACTAAACATAGTAGAGGCAGAAAAGCATAGAAAGTGTGTAGATAAATATAAAAGAAAAGTACAAAATAAACATCCATTTCTAATCCAAAAAGATTTTATAGACAATTGGAAAATAAAGGGACAGAAACACCACCAAAAAAGAAGAAATTGGCATATTTTGGGAAGTATTTATGAAGACCCTGTTGAACAAAATAAAGATGCTGAATGGACAGAAAAATTAAACGACATAGTAAGGACCTCTAATGTACAATATATGAAATGGAATGAAGTAATGGCCAGAGAAACTGAGACAAAATTAAGGAAACTCCTTACTAGAAAACCCTAGGCCCAGATGCAATACCTAACTTCTGTCTAAAAGCATTAACATCTTTACAGAAATATTTAGTCATCAGTAAGAATTACTTACATGCACATCCCAAACAGGCACCAATCTGGTTAACAGCAGGAAAAATGATACTCCTGCTTAAGACTGAACCTGCAAAGCCATTCTAAGAATTATAGACCAACAACTTGCCTTCCAACAATATGCAAACTATACACTAGAACTATTGGAACTGATTCAGAGTTTATAATCATTTACAATAAAACTCAATTATGGCAATGAAACTAAAGGGTAACAAAGGATAATTTGTTGCTAAATAAAGCCATAATAGAGAATTGTAAAAAGGGGAAGAATTTAAGTATGGCAACAAAAGATTTTCAAAAAAAACCCCTGGGATTCAATAAACTCTGTACAGGCTTCGTGCTAAGCCTACACTAAGTTTACATGTGTGTGCGGCGATGAGCTATGAGCAGCAGCACTAATTGCATATTCATAATGTGCACCACATTTAAACATAAATAAGTGTGGTTTCATGGCTGGCAATGGTGTTGTCAGCTAGGAAACTGTGTAACACAACATGGATAGCAAATCTGTTTAACTCAGAACACAGCAGGTTAGCAGGTTTGCACGGAATGCCACATTGATCACCAGGGCTTAACATATAATATTTCTCATAGCTCTCAATCTCTTAATGCAAGAAATCTGGACAAAGCACAATATAATAGGGGGGAACAATGACCCACAAATACAGAGAGATTTTACATATTTCCTCTTTTAAATTTAGAAATGTGCTTGAATGACAAGGTGTTTGTGTGAAGATACATTTTCTGAAGGATTTAAAGTCTGAATCTCAAATGTATGTAACTATTACATGACATCAGTCCTGAGATCATCCCAGTGCTATGACAGAAAAACACAGGTTTTATAAGGAACACACCAAAAGATGTATAAGGCAAAAATATGGACATTCTGTGAAAATCTGTACACTTGAGAAGTATGATAGGTATGTATATAGTCCAAACACAGTATAGGACAGTGTATACAGTGCAGAGTATTGTGAAATCCCTTTACTGGCATTCTGTACTAAAGATGCGTAAATGAGTCGTAAGGGTACATGGACTGCCATGTAAATTAAACACTCAGGGGAAGTGTGTATGTTGAATACAGACACACAGAAAAAGTTTAGGAATGATCACAGGGAAACAGGACAGGTGAAATAACCTAATGTATAGCAGATGAGGACATGTAAATGGAAAACAGTTGTAGCAACACCAATCACATACCAAAATGGTACAGTAGGGACGGCACAGTGAAAATGTGTATTATGTAACTGTCACACAAGGTGACATAACAACAGGGAAGATATCTGTGTATGATAAGCATCCTTACATGAACAATGCAGAGGACATCTATCAGGGATGTGATATATAACTGGGGTAAGGTGCATAATGTGAAGCTGTGCAAATTGATTTGCCTGAATATTGCTCCTCGTGGTCCTGCAGAGTGGTCCTAGTTACAGAGAACTCAGAAAAGCGACTACTTTCTGGATTTAAGTATCTTTGCTGGTTTTTTACTTGAAATACCTTCTCTAGCTTACCCTAAACAAGCTTAAACTGTTTTTTAGCTGTTTGCTGCATTATTTAATATCTGCACTTAAAGTTACATTTTAGTCGAATTTGATCAAAAGTTTGTTTGTTTGTTTGTTTAATTTAACTGTTGAGGCTGCCCACTAAAGTGTGCTAGCCTGTGTAACTGATTTATTACTGTTTCTGCATTTTCTGTGTGTTTTCTATCAAAAAACAAAAAAAAAAAATCCTTGTTTTCCCGCCTCTCCTCGACTAGTTTAGACAGTTTACAGGCTTTGCTGTATTCTGGGCTGTGGTGTAGTTCCTGTGTTGTCCATTACCTTACTTGGATAGAAGGAAGTTTCTTTGCTCACCAGTGGGAGTGGGGAGCCTTGAGCAGCCTACCTTTCCCTGTAGGAAGTGACCTCAGCACAAGAGCTGTAGTAATTGGTTGTTTTGGACCATTTCTAGCTCTTTTGAAGTTCCCTGTTTAAAATCCACCTCTGGGCATTTTTCTCTGGCTATACTACTCAGACAAGCTCCTCGTGGTCCTGCAGAGTGGTCCTAGCTACAGAGAACTCAGAAAAGCGACTACTTTCTAGATTTAAGTATCTTTGCTGGGTTTTTACTTGAAATACCTTCTCTAGCTTACCCTAAACAAGCTTAAACTGTTTTTTTATCTGTTTGCTGCATTATTTAATATCTGCACTTAAAGTTACATTTTAGTCGAATTTGATTGAAAGTTTGTTTGTTTGTTTGTTTAATTTAACTGTTGAGGCTACCCACTAAAGTGTGCTAGCCTGTGTAACTGATTTATTACTGTTTCTGCATTTTCTGTGTGTTTTCTATCAAAAAACAAAAAAAAAAAATCCTTGTTTTCTCGCCTCTCCTCGACTAGTTTAGACCAGTTTACAGGCTTTGCTGTATTCTGGGCTGTATTGTAGTTCCTGTGTTGTCCATTACCTTACTTGGATAGAAGGAAGTTTCTTTGCTCACCAGTGGGAGTGGGGAGCCTTGAGCAGCCTACCTGTCCCTGTAGGAAGTGACCTCAGCACAAGAGCTGTAGTAATTGGCTGTTTTGGACCATTTCTAGCTCTTTTAAAGTTCCCTGTTTAAAATCCACCTCTGGGCGTTTTTTTCTGGCTATACTACTCAGACAAGCTCCTCATGGTCCTGCAGAGTGGTCCTAGCTACAGAGAACTCAGAAAAGCAACTACTTTTGAGATTTAAGTATCTTTGCTGTTTTTTTACTTGAAATACCTTCTCTAGCTTACCCTAAACAAGCTTAAACTGTTTGTTTAGCTGTTTGCTGCATTATTTAATATCTGCACTTAAAGTTACATTTTAGTTGAATTTGATCGAAAGTTTGTTTGTTTGTTTAATTTAACTGTTGAGGCTGCCCACTAAAGTGTGCTAGCCTGTGTAACTGATTTATTACTGTTTCTGCATTTTCTGTGTGTTTTCTATCAAAAAACAAAAACAAATCCTTGTTTTCCTGCCTCTCCTCGACTAGTTTAGACCAGTTTACAGGCTTTGCTGTATTCTGGGCTGTGGTGTAGTTCCTGTGTTGTCCATTACCTTACTTGGATAGAAGGAAGTTTCTTTGCTCACCAGTGGGAGTGGGGAGCCTTGAGCAGCCTACCTGTCCCTGTAGGAAGTGACCTCAGCACAAAAGCTGTAGTAATTGGTTGTTTTGGACCATTTCTAGCTCTTTTGAAGTTCCCTGTTTAAAATCCGCCTCTGGGCATTTTTTTCTGGCTATACTACTCAGACAAGCTCCTTGTGGTCCTGCAGAGTGGTCCTAGCTACAGAGAACTCAGAAAAGCAACTACTTTCTGGATTTAAGTATCTTTGCTGTTTTTTTACTTGAAATACCTTCTCTAGCTTAACCTAAACAAGCTTAAACTGTTTTTTTAGCTGTTTGCTGCATTATTTAATATCTACACTTAAAGTTACATTTTAGTCAAATTTGATCGAAAGTTTGTTTGTTTGTTTGTTTAATTTAACTGTTGAGGCTGCCCACTAAAGTGTGCTAGCTTGTGTAACTGATTTATTACTGTTTCTGCATTTTCTGTGTGTTTTCTATCAAAAAACAAAAAAAAAAAATAATCCTTGTTTTCCCGCCTCTCCTCGACTAGTTTAGACCAGTTTACAGGCTTTGCTGTATTCTGGGCTGTGGTGTAGTTCCTGTGTTGTCCATTACCTTACTTGGATAGAAGGAAGTTTCTTTGCTCACCAGTGGGAGTGGGGAGCCTTGAGCAACCTACCTGTCCCTGTAGGAAGTGACCTCAGCACAAAAGCTGTAGTAATTGGTTGTTTTGGACCATTTCTAGCTCTTTTGAAGTTCCCTGTTTAAAATCCGCCTCTGGGCATTTTTTTCTGGCTATACTACTCAGACAAGCTCCTCGTGGTCCTGCAGAGTGGTCCTAGCTACAGAGAACCCAGAAAAGCGACTACTTTCTGGATTTAAGTATCTTTGCTGTTTTTTTACTTGAAATACATTCTCTAGCTTACCCTAAACAAGGTTAAACTTCTTCTGGCTCTGCCAAGTCTGCTCTTCAAATTTTCATTTAAGGAAGCTCTACTCTTAGTATAATCAGACTACTCACTATATTATAAGCCTATCACTTGTTCTCAAAACTTCTCTACTAAGTAAGCACTCTCATACTAAGTAAGCACTACATCCACCTACCGCCCCTGTGAATATCCACTTCCCTTAAAGGCACAGCACTCCCTTATACTGTTCTAGCATGTTGAGTGGTAGATTACTGGTGTCCTCTCCAGTTCAGCTGATTAATCTGGGTATCTTGAGACAATGCTACAATTGTCTCATGTACACAGACAACCCTCTCCTCCTCCCAACAAACACAAATACATGTGAGAGATGCAACTATATAGCCAAAATGGAGGCTGAACTCTCTCTACTCAGGGCTGGTATGACCAGACAGGAGGAGATGGTAACCACACACACAACAAACCCAGTCCCCCATAGACCTACCACAACTGCAAACCAAACACATAAAACCACAAAGACATACTCGGAGGCTCTAATAAAAAACTTATCAAAACAACAGAGGCTCCCAAAGCAGACATCCAAAATTCCACCACCTCAAAACAAAACACATGCAACACATACTTCAATAAATCAGTGTGTCAATCAATCACAGCCCTTAAGGCCAAACACCATGCCTGATACACTAGTAATAGGTGACTCTATAGTCAGACACACTGATGTCCCGCTTACCAGGCTGAACAAGGAGAGGGTGACTGTGAGCCGCCTATCAGGAGCTAGGATCCGCCACATAACACATGCACTCAGGTCACTCCAAAGCAAGTACAAATATGACTCCGTCATTGTCCATGCTGGCGTGAATGACCTGAGACGTACCTCCATGGACTACATGAAAAGAGACATAGAGGAGCTCTCTGATTATGTAGCCCAGGCTGGTATGACCCTGACCCTGAGCAGCATCTTGCCCTCACCAAGAATGATGCTACAATACAAAGACAAGATGATCGGCTTTAATAATTGGCTCAAGTACTGGTGTCATTCTAAGGGGATCCAATGTCTGTCTGCCTGGGATGACATGTTGGACAAGCCAAGCTGCTTCAAGGACGGCTTGCACCTGTCACCACTGGGCTTCCGGATATTGGCTAAGGCTCTTGCCACCCCCATAGTGCCTTTTTTAGGCAAGGCTCAAAAGACAAACCCACCTGCTTAGAAAACAAAAATGGAAAAAAACTAAGGGTAATGCTGCTCAATGCCAGAAGTCTAAATCTCAAGATGCAGGCACTCGATGCACTCCTCAGTATGGAGAACATCGATGTCTGTGCAGTAACTGAAACCTGGTTCAAGGCTCCTGAGAGCACCCAGCGCTACCAGGCTATACCTCGTATCATGCTTTTCGGCCCCAAAACCCGGGCTGAACCACAAAGGGAGGGGGAGTGTCCATATTCATCAAAGACACCCACACCTCCAGGTTAGTAGCAACACATGAAGCATCGGAGACCATACAGGTGCAACTAACCATAGGCTAAACTGCTATACAACTGGTAGCATGTTACAGACCACCCTCCCAATCTCAGGAACCCCACTCAGCCTTCCTGAAGACATTGGAGGATATGAATGTATCACAAAATACCATCATACTGGGAGACTTCAACTACCCTAACATAGATTGGGTACATTATTCTAGCCCTAACACCCTAGCCCAAAGGTTCCTGGAATTCATAAATTCAAATGCACTGGAACAACTAGTCACCTCTCCCACTAGGGGAGATAATATACTAGACCTGATCATCACAAACATGGGGACAAAATGCTCCACACCGGAGGTATACCCCTCACTAGTGAGATCTGACCACAAACTAATCACCCCGGATACACATATCCCACCTCCACACCCAGCACAAAAGACCACAGTGAAAAACTTCTCAAAAGCAGACTTCACTCTTCTTAAGACTGAGATGGTATCCTTTAAGCCCACTGGGCCAGTGGATACCACATCCAACAATGCTGAATCCTTCACAAATGCTTTCTATGGACATCTCCAAGAATGCATGGATCATGCAATCCCAAATAAATCCAAGTCCCTCTCCACCAAAGGCAAGCGTCCTGTCTGGTGGACCTCAGCCATTAACAAATTGTATAACAAAAGAAGGAAGCTACTGCATGACAGAGCAAAGTCCCATAAAGGGAAGACATCTCTGGTCAACACTAGCAGAAAACTACGTTCTCTCATAAAAACATCCAAGGCAAACTTTGAGAGAAAAATTGCTAAGGACACTAAAGATAACCACAAAGCCTTCTTCAGCTATGTTAGAAACCTGGGCAGAAACCCTCAGATATGCTCAGAGTTAGTTCACAACAACAAAAAATACACTGAACCCACAGATATTGCCAACATTCTGGCTGACAGGTTCAGTGCAAATTTCTCCACTCCCTCACCCCAAAAGAAGAAATACTTATCCCAGCTGAATGTAATCTCCCTGTCATCTCAGATGTCCAGGTGAGAGCCGCCCTCAGCAAAGCTAAAAACACAGCATCAATGGGACCTGATGGTATCCCGGGTTGCGTGCTACGTGAACTCCAAGAGGAGCTAAACCCGCACATAAAAATGCTATTTAACCTTAGCCTTACTACAGGATATGTACCTGAACACTGGCGTACAGCAACAGTGGTCCCACTCCACAAAAGGGGTACCTCTACAGACCCTGGGAACTACCGCCCCATAAGCTTAACCAGCCTGGTCTGCAAAGCTATGGAAAGAATCATTATGGAACTCATAAACAGAGACATTGGGGACCTACAGACACTTGATCCCACCCAGTTCAGCTTTGTAAAGGGCAGATCCTGCCTTTTGAACCTGGTTGACTTTTTCAAAACAGTCACTAGAGCCATTGATGAGGGCAAAGCAGTCCATACAGCCTACTTGGACTTGGCTAAGGCCTTTGACACAATACCCCACTCAGGCATCATAGATAAGCTCAACAGCTTAAATGTAAACCTTATGTCACTAGATGGGTTGCAAACTGGCTAAAGGACAGAACCCATAAAGTTAAAATTGCTGGAGCAATGTCAGACTCAAAGCCAGTCACAAGTAGTGTCCCACAGGGATCTGTCCTGGGACCCCTCTTGTTCGACATTTATTTCTCAGATGTTAAAGCAAACATGGGAGGGTTGTGGCTGACAAAGTTCACAGATGACTGCAAACTAGGCGCCATAGTCGATACACCAGCGGACACAGACATCCTACAAAAAGGCCTCACAGAAACAGACAACTGGTGCCGGAGTCATGGCCTTAAACTAAATGCCAAAAAATGTATAGTCATCCCCTTTGGGAAAAACAAAGTACCCACAAATTATCACATAGATAGCAACCCACTGAGTATGGAAAAAGTAATCAGAGACCTAGGGACCCAAGTCAACAGCGACCTCTCATTTGACACCCACGTTGCCAAAGTGGTTAGAAAGACATTCTACCTTGCACACCTTATCATGAAGGGATTCACATCCAGATCCAAGGATGTCATTGTACCCATATACTCCTCCCTCATCAGACCCATGATTGAGTACAATGCCCCATTTGGTATGTACCTCATCCGGCATTTGCAACAGCTGGAAAGTACCACAAAAGTACCTCACCAAAAGGATCAAGGGTCTCCAACATATGTCTTATTCTGCCAGACTAAAGAAACTCCAGCTCTATTCAGTAGCATACCGCCTGCTCAGAGGTGATCTGTGCCTGATGTACAAGGCCATGTCCAATCAGGAACTGATGGACATGCTCCACCTCAAAAAATCCAAATCCATCAGAACCACGAGAGCTAAAGACTTAAACCTCGGCACAAGTATGAATAGGACATGCTGGAGGGATAAATTCATAACCCAGAGGCTTCCCATGCTCTGGAACAAGATCCCAGTTCATGTTAGGCAGAGCCCCTCACTAACTCTCTTCAAGAGAAATCTTGATGAGTGGATGGGAGACCGTAAGTTTACCCCAGGGGTCACATCTGTGTCACTACTAGACAGGGGCACAGTAAACTAATTCTATTATATAAGGGGACATTCACAGTGTCACTACTAGACAGAGGCACAGTATTCTAAATCTATTCTGTGCATTTTTGTACCATTTCATGGGGTGGCGAAAGCCACATCACTATGGCTAGGCTTACAAATGCCCCAGGGCAGATAGCCTAGTACTAAACTATGAAACTATGAAACTATGAGTGTAATCTCAATAGAGGTCTCCAGCAAGTGGAACATAGTTAAAGGCTCATGGACAACATTAAAAGAAGCAAGCACGATCATGGACAATATCAGAATAACACCACCAGTAACCCCATGTGTCCGATATAAAATATGTGATTTAGAATTATCAGAGATGATTCTGCAGAAAAACACTTGTACAACTATTATGACATGTCCACACTCTATGAGAGTAATCACGCACACTGTCCAGGCATTGTAACATCTGTTGGAGGTGTTAGGAGGGACAATTCTATAACTGTATGCAACATTATGATCAATACAGGTTAGTTGACTGGTGTTCATTGCAGACATATATGGCACAATCCACATTGTCACGAATGTTACCCATGCTATTAATGTTGTACTTCACCAGAACAGGTTGCATACATGCACTTGGTGTAATGTATTAAGTAGATGTGTTACATACAAGGAAATAGTCAGCACTGTGACCACATGCTGGTGGGCATTCCACTTACCATCTACCCCAGGACACAGGTAACACACCTATTGGTCTGATTTTAGGATGTGATGTCTACATTATACTTGGATTATACATTTGTTTTCCTAACGTAACAAATTCCCCTATACTTTTGTGTCATTGCAGGTGTTGTCATGGCTGTGGTGGCAATCTTTGGTGTGTGTTGTTACTATCTGTATTATACTAATATCACAGCTGGGGTCAATGATTGCCCACAATCTGTAGTCCTTCAGACAGCTGTCTGAACACAGGATGTGTATGTCTTCTGTGATGTCTGTCACTTAAGTAATGGACAGGAAAGGGTCTGGCAGACAGCCCTGATGTGCTGACCTGATCACTGGACCTGAGATATAGGTCACTTCACACATTTCAACATATTTAGATGTCACATATGTGATATAGTGGTCTACCCCCTTGGTTATATAGATCTTTATGCCCACATCTGACACAGCTGACTGAATACTTCAGTGTGGATTTGTGTCAAATGCCTTGGGCTTGTCAAGTTCAGAAGGATGATAGTGTTGTCATGATGCATGCTCTCAATGGCCTCTTTGAGGACCTCTAACAGATGTAACAGACATGATGTAGCATTAACAACTCAAACAGGTCTGAGGCACACAGACAGGATATTACTAGTGTCCATTTAGAAAAAGTCCATGATGAAATGTTGGTCTACCTCACAGATGAGGAGAGTCAGGATGTGTCTATACACGCATGCATAGAGTGCTGTCCAACCCCCCAAACTCAGATGGATGCATGTTGATGTACACCCTTCTACAGGAACATAGTCTGCATGGGGGGTGCATTGAAGTGTGTATTAAACTGTGTCAGAAAGGTGTACGTGATGAGTCATGTGATAGACAATCTGTGATATTGTCACAGCCCATTGATTCTGTGTGATAGGCCTGGATGGCATACTGGCTATCCTGATCTGACCTTGGGTTTGAACACAATCCCCCATGCAGGTATCATTGAGAAACTCTCCAAAATGGGATTTAAACCTTACGCCACTAGATGGGTAACCAATTGGCTCACTGACAGAACACATACTGTGAAAGTTGGTGGATCAACATGTAACAGTAGAGTTGTCAACACTGGCATACCCCAGGGATATCTGCTTGGCCCTTTACTGTTTGGAATCTATTTCTCAACAATTCATGTTAAAGTATACTGCCTTTGGCTTACCTCGTTCGCTTATTCTGACATACTGGGTGCACTTAATGAGTCCACCTATGATGAAAACATACTACAGTAGGGGCTAACACAGACAAAAATTGGTGACAAAGCCACACAGTCTAAAATTAAATGCAAAAATGAGTCTTTATTTTGTCTTGCAAAGTGGAATTCCATGCTAATTACAGTAAGGACAACAGTCCCACTATGCTGAAACCAAGTGATGCAAGCATGGGAACACACGTACATAGCAATCTGAACTTCGACCACCAAGTGTCCACACTAGTATTGAAAGCCTATGTTGTGCATATCATAGGTCACGCCATTCTATTCAGATCTGAGGATTATATTACAGTACTGTACTTGAACTTCATCAGAACATTAATATAATATATGATGCTCTCTTTTGCATTTATCTCACCAGACACATGCAGCAGCCAGACAGATGACAGGGGTTTCTCACCAAGAAAACACTGGGCCTACAAACCATGCCATGATGTATGTGAATAGACTGAAAGCCATATCTCTGTAATCTGTATTGTATTGGATGAGGTGACTTATGCCTTCCTCCAGGCAAGTCTCTGACCCTGCCCTGGTGGGAATAGTGTAAATTAGATATAGCCGACGTCATCAGCAGTGTCTCATGAGGAGAAATTGCCAATAACAGTGTCACACATGCAGGTTTAAAAAGCTCTCTGTAATGTCAAGCAAGTGCACTTGTGCACATGCACAAACACACACACACACACACACACACACACACACACACACGCACGCACGCACACACACACACACACACACACACACACACACACACACATACACACACACACACGCACAACAGCTGACTGCAGTAACAAGAGAACCCCTGCCTATCTATGTACACAGGCTACAGAACACTGTATTTAAGGCAAGCACCACAGTGCACTTCTTACTTGCAGTGTCTCAGACAACACTTTATAGAAGATGACATCAGCAGTGTCTGCTGAGGAGAATATGGCAATAACAGTGTCCCACATGCTGGTGTAAAAGGCCCTCTGTAATGTCAATCAAGTACATGCACACACACAAACACACACACACACACACACACACACACACACACACACACACACACACACACACACACACACACACACACCAGTTGACTGCACTGAGAAAAAAAATCCCTACTTTAGTACACAGACTTTAGAACTCAGCAATTTATGCAAGCTCCTCGGCACTAGTCTGACTTGTACAAGGCTATAGGTCAAATAATAGTGGATGACATCAGCACTGGATGTAGGAGAGAAGATGTTGGGAGGCCTTCATGAAATGGATGTGCAGGCATGTGCAAGTATCAAAATACTGTCAATCCATTTGACTGGAGCGGTAACTGTAGGATATACACTTCTGCTCTTCTAGCTAGACACACACACACACACACACACACACACACACACACACACACACACACACACACACACACTCACACACACGCTCGCATACACAGTTGACTGCAGTGAGAACAGAACCCCTACATAAGTACACAGACTACAGAGCTCAGAAATTTACACACATGCCATGGCACAAGTCTGACTTTTATAAGGCTGCAGGCCAACTTATAGTGGATGACATCACCACTAGATGTAGGAGAGAAGATGTTGGAAGGCCATCATGAAATAGGTGTGTAGGCATGTGCAAGTATTACAATACTGTCAATCCATGGGACTGGAGTGATAACTGTAGGATACACACTTCTGCTCTTCTGACTGTAAATTATTAATCTTCCTGAGGAATGACCACAAATCTTTACACACTTGTTCTTCGGGTAGCAAATATTTTTTTTAAAATCGAATCAACAAATTTAGCACAAGGATACGTAGCTGAATTACGACCATCAACCAAAGGTCTCATGGGGGATTTTCCAGATTCTTATGGATTTTTGGAATTCCAAACAAGATTGGTATTTTTGGATAGGGTGAAGTCATATAGTTATAGATATCTGAATCAATCTTACCTTCTATAAATAAATAATTTATTGTACTTTTGATTTGTTGGTAGGCTCCATTCACTTCACTTACAATTGCCCAGGTATAAATGACTCATGTTCAATTAGTTGTATCCTAAAATTGAAGAAAGTAAAAGATGAAATCAAGTAGAAATATAGATGTGAGGTTAATTAAAATGTGTTCAGATTAATCCTGTTTTATATTTTGACTTTTTATGTTATAAGAGAGATTAATTGATGTATCTAGTAAGGCTATATATAGAAGTTATTGTAAGAATTTACCGTACTTGTTGGTATGTTACAAATGTTTTGTTACATATATATATAACATTTTTTTAAATAAGTCTATTATTAGTTTGGTAGCTGCATTTTTATATATATATATATATATATATATATATATATAGATATATATATATATATATATATATATATTTATGTATATATATATATATTTATGTATATATATATATATATATATAGCAGCAGCTAGGCTATGTTGTATATGAATTTAGAGGACAACGATTAAATATAGTATGTTGTTTTAAGAGAGGGAGGTATGGAAGTAAGAGTAAATCCATTGATTGGTTTTAATAGACACATGATCTAAGAGTTGTCTTTTTAAAAAGTCTGTTTTTAATTTTTTAATTTTATCTGAAGAAGTTTGCTTTTCGAGCAAAAGAAAAGCATTTAATAAAATTGTTTAATACATCAATATACATCACTTGTTACAGTTTTCAGGTTATGGCTGTCGCCAGCTTGTTTTTTTGTTTTGCTTAATAGTTTGTGTGGCCGTAGATGAGCTGTTTATGTCACAGGCTAGGTTGAAATCCCTGGAGCAAGTTATTCTTGTCCCATTTGATTTACGGATGTCCAACATTTACATTAGGGCAGAGTCCGATGCTGCTCTGTAGGCCAGGCACAGGTTGCCTCTCAGCAGCCTGTATGATACTGAGTATAGTGGGCTTTCAGTCTTTCCATGTATGTCATGTTTTGGAGGCCCTGGATTCTCTTGGTCAGAAACCTCTGTGGTCTCTCCAGTTGCTACAGGTGTCTGGTGAGGTACATAGAGAAGGCAGCACTGTACTCAATTAATGGTCTGATAAGGAAGGATTGTGTACAGCGGAGTTATAACCTCCCTGTTCTTGAATGTGATACCTTTAGTTATGAGGTGTGCAATGTAGAATGTGTGTCTTCCCACTAAGGTCACATAGTGATTGAAGTTTAGATTGCTTCCCAAGTCTCGTACCACTGAGTTTGAGATTAGTGGGGTGCTATGTATAATATAATTAGCAGGGCTACTTTTTTTGCTAAAGGGCACAATGAGGCATTTTCTTGTGTTACGTTTCAGTCCGTGAGTTTGGCACCAATCATTTGTCTGTGTCAGGCCTTTCTGTAATATGTTAACATTGATGGGGGACTCTATATAATTGTGCCCAGTTGACAGTAATCTGCAAACTTGGTAAGCCATAGGCCTTCTACCTTCACCTGGACTTCAGTGAATAGTTTCTAAACAGTAGAGGGCCCAACAAAGATCCTTGTAGTACTCCACTGGTAACTGGTCTACTGGTGTGGTGGACTCCCCAACTTTGACGGTGTGATTTCCAACAGTGAGTTAGTTGGCTAGCCATCTAGTAACCTATGAGTTAATCCCCAGATGGGAGAGTTTGTCTATGATACCGGAATGGGGGATTGTGTCAAAGGTCTTGGCTAAATCAAGATATGCCGTATGTCCTCTTTTCCCTCATCCAGGGTTTTGGGGACATTATCAAACAAGTATGCTAGGTTTAATAAGCAAGATCTACCTTTGAAAAAAACAATATGACTCAGGTCAAGAATGTTGAAGATGGCCTATGTCCCTGTGGATAAAGTCCATGATGAATCCTTCCATAATCTTGCTGATAAGTCTGGTTAGGCTTATGGGTCAATAGTTCCCAGGGTCAGTTGATGGATGTGTATGCATGTTCAACTGTGAAGATACTTCTAGTTCTGCATGTTACCAGATTGATATGGGTAGGCATGTTCAACTGTGAAGATACTTCTAGTTCTGCATGTTACCAGATTGATATGCAATGCATAACACACATTAGATTTTAATTTATGTAGTGTAGTTTATATATTTGTAAAAAAGTACTGGAGACATTAGGGTTGCAGTGCATGGGGAGGCAACACATGGCTGCATTGTAAATATGTGACATATTGTTCAGTTTGTTAAGTTTCCACATGTAGTTTCATGGCAAAAAGATTAAAATGGACAGTAAACAGCACTAATACATGTTAAATTTGACTTTGCATACAGCAGCAGTGCGCACATGCAAGATACACATTTCCATTATTTTCTCTGTTTGCACGTATTTAAACATTGTGCAAATGAGAGCCGCACTGCTAAAATTCTGAGAATTCATATTGAGTGTATGAAACACACCTGCTGCTTAGCTGACTCTGTGGCAGCAGGTGTAAATGCATTGGCACATTTCTTTTTGAGCCCAGATGATACTGGGGTTTGAATTCAGGTGTATCTAATACTTTTAAATGAACAGTTTGATAACGTGGCGACATTGATTCTTTATACTACATGTGGTGCTGTTTGTGTACTGGTATAGCACAGCTGGGTTAAACAGCACTGTGTGGAGGTAAATGCAACATTAGAGAGCCGCTCAGCACTGGTTCGCAATGCCAACCTCTGCGTAAACATAGAGGCCAAAAAGTGAAGGGGTCTACTGCCTTTTCTACTACTTATGTGTGTTCTATGTGATTCTATTTTTTGACCAGATGATAGGTGTTAAAATGGGGTAGACAGGAAAGTGGTTAAATGGGGAGTAAGCAGGGGAAAGAACAAAGGGAAAGCAATACAGCACTGTGTAGGGCGGAGGTAGGTAAGAACCACAGCTATCCATTTCTTCAACAGTAAAAAATGATAATATGTGCAGAATATAAGCTGAATTTGGACTGCCACCTCCAGAGAGGGGTGACAACAAAGTAATCATGTTGTATAGCCAACTGGACTGAATCAAGTATGTCAAGAAGACACATGTGCAAAATGGAGAGCTATGTATGGGACAATAGTTTTTTGTGGGACAGGTGGCCATTTTTCTTTTTTTAATTCAGTAGGAGAGGAATGCTGGGTAAGGGATGTTGTTATTTCTGGGTCAGGTAAGTTGGGTAGGTGAGGAAGCAAATGCAAGCAAGCAAGACAAACAAGACAAGAGATGGGGATGGTGAGGGACACAAAAGACTGGGGGACACAGGATACCATGATTGAGGTAAGGGAGGAAACAACACAGGCACATGCCCATCAAACATGGAGACATTGAGAATCGAGTCCTCACCCAATGGAATGTCATCACTGTCCCCTTACTCTGTTGGTGGTTGGAGTGTTTGATGTATTCTCCTCCTACAGACCATGAGAGAGAGTAGCATCTCCATCCAGTGTAGGCATACACCAATGGTGCAGTGCATGACCCTACGCACCAACCCTGGCATCTCCCATATGGTGAAAAAATCACCACCTTCGTCACTGCTCCTGGAGGGCATCACTGCACCATCTGCCAGGGTAGTACTACTAAAGAGCACAGGTAGTGCAGCAGCAGCAGATGCAGGATTGCCTGGTTGGCTCACAGACATGCTGGGAATTGGTGCTGGAGCCTGTGGAGCAGGGGCAGGCTGATTCACTCGGGCTGGCCTACCTCATTGTGCTGTGAAGCATTTAGTGACTTGGTACAGATGGATGACATGGAAACATTTTGATGACACATAATAGAAAATACAAAAAAAGAGAGATAAGGGCTGGGGTGACAGAAAAAAAGATAAAATTAGTACCATCATATATGACATACAACAATGCAGTAACACAATTATACAACTATTTATTTGTAGTATGACATTTGAACATATGTCCTAACAAATGCAGACTATAACTACAGATTGCTGACAGTAAATGTGCATATATTGCACATATGTGTGTTCCAATTATACAGATTACAGACAGCAGGGCATTTATGTTATTTGTATATAGTTTAATTCAATGTAAATATTATTAAAGAAATGCAGTATTATATAGTTTTGATAAACCTCTGACTACAGTCTAATATTTGACTCCTAAATTTGATTTGTGCTACAGCATAATGCATGCATACTTGCTTTTACAGTTAGGATATGCATGCTCATTTTGCTACAACTGTATAAAAAAAACAAAAATCTTATATTTAACTTTTAAAGCTACAATAATACTTTTCGTGCTACATACATACCACTTGCTCCCCTCAGTCTCTCCATTGAAGCAACATAAGCCTGTCTATTGAACTCAACATTTGGCATTAGCTGGGGAAATAATAGAAAAGAACAGAAATGCATTATGCATACCAGTCTTGACTACATTTAGCTTTCCAACTATTACAAGTACTCTCTTATTATCATACTTACACAGCTATGGGATGTCTGCAGTCTCAAATTCAATCAACCAATGTTTGAAGGTATCACTTTTACACCTGTGCACATAATTAAAATGATGCCTACAC
Source organism: Protopterus annectens (assembly GCF_019279795.1). NCBI lineage: Eukaryota > Metazoa > Chordata > Ceratodontiformes > Protopteridae > Protopterus > Protopterus annectens. The sequence continues at coordinate 358,565,785 of NC_056736.1, forward strand.
TTCTCTCAAGTGTGTGAGATTCCAGTAGCACTGGATACAGCCTGAGCCAAACTATTCCATGCCTCAGACTTGTAATGGGAGCCAGAATAGTCCCCATGCAGAAGCCTTTGGCTCTGGTACTTTACCAGGAGTCCAATAAATATCCTGGACTTCTGGACACCCCACCTCTATGCTCTAAACTGGGCAGCATCTCCTCTAATGCCAGACATGTCTAATATATAAACTATAGCAATGGCAAATGATACTTGCCCACCAATTCCAGCTATCGCATTTACTGATAGTGCACAGACCTGAGCAATAATGCCAACCAGATTTGTGAGATGCTAAGTGGACTGCAGCAGTACCAAGCAGAAAGGAAATACTTGAAAATGGAAGGTTAATCTTACACTTGGCCTTAGTTTGAGGGGTGTCTGGTGATGTAGCTTCGTAATATATACTGGAAATTGGGAGGTAACTGTTAGGTGTGTTAAGTTTGCAGACATGCTCTGGGGACATAAATGTCATGACCTGATACATTTGTTTTTGCCTTTATACACTGATAAACTTGATATTTACAGTGTGGGATTCAAACCTAGACATAAGAGACACAGCATTTTCTTCCACAGCGTTGATTTTCCATCTTTGCCACAGAAGTGCTACTCAGACGTAGTTAGAAATCATTCATAAATACAGGTGGCAGTTTGAGGTGTTACACATGTATATATGTGACCTGATAAGGTTCTTGTATATAAATCCAGTTGTGTATGTGTGTTATGTAAGTGTGAAGGCCATGCAAGGCAAGACAGCAGAATTATACTTACAGTAATATAGTAGACAGTATCCCCTCAGTCATACATCTGAAAACACAATAAGGGTGCCTTATCCCTCATAGATAAAATTCATATCAGCTCCACTATCTAAAGTGTTATAAGTGAGAGCGAATATAATGGGAAGTGGAAAAATAGTAAACATGTATGGAATCAGAACCCAGAACCATGTGTATGGCAGTCCAACACTTACACCTTTTGCCACAAAAGTGTTGAAATGATGTCTGTTTTTCAGTTCATTGCTATAGACTCCACTGTCACAACAGTAAAAATAGGTGTTGTGCCTGCTTCCTGTTGCCACAGGACTAGTTTCATGACATTTCCATAATTTCCTACTCATTCTTAAGTTCTCTGTGTTAACCACCTCACAATGCTAATTAGTGTGTTTGCACTGTACACAACACAATTAACTGAATTTATCTGTTTTTCAATTGGCTGTCTGAGTCCTGTTTGCAGGTTTTGGGGAACCTTGCTAACAGACATGCAATACTGCTAAGCAAAGTTTTGTGATGGAAAGAAAAATTGCAACAATGTATTGTTTTTGACTTTTGCACTTTTACAGACACCCTCTCTGCGGGTCTTCTTCAGGTGTTGTGCCTGCTTCCTGGGTGGGCCACTACTCTGAATTTGCACATTGCTAAGCTTCTCACAAATGAGACAAGCAAAACCAAACTTGACATTCATTTTTTTTCCATTTCCCCTGTTTGCGCTAAACTGTGCACTGAGCAAACACTGCCCCCTCCCCAAAAAAGGGAAAAGTAGTTGCAATGAGGAAAAGCAATCTATGACATAAACACTACAAAATATTAGTATAAATTAATTCTACATATGTCTTAATTTGATCTCTCGCTGCAACAAACCTTCAGAACACAGTAAGGGTGCCTTACCCCTCTTTGCTCAACAAACAGCTTTGATCTTTGCAGCAGGGAACTGAAATCATTCTGCATACAACCAACTGCCACATCATCTGTAGTACTATGAAACCTCAGAACAGTTATTTGCACATGTATTGTGGATGCATTACACTGAGTGATCACACTACCACTTATGAGTACTGCTTGCAAATATGCAGCTCTGTCTCATCTCTCTGTGTTTGTTGCTCATTCTTGTCTTATCTGACCAGTAATCTGAGACATGTAGTCAATACACCATTCTATATTATTGTCCTTAAAATATGCAAGGATATTAAATGTCAATAATATAATATACAGTTGCCAAGAAATGAAGGGGAGGTTGGATGTTAATGAACAGAACTTGTGAATTGTGCGCTGCTTACTTACATTTCCAACCTGGACAAAATTACTTCTAACACTTTTATAAGTCAAACCTGATACACCCACTAAATGTAGGGCAGTCTGCATTGTTGTTGTGTTTTCCTTCTCCCTACCAGTAATCATTCACATTTGCAACCCATTAAAAATAAACACAGAGGGAGTGACTGCACTATGTTTACATTTGATACAAGGCACCAAGTATTTAGGATTCAGAAATTCTAATGAGTTCACACCTGATTTGCATCTTTACCATGCTGACAGCCCTGAATCTACACCATAAAAAAGCAACCGTGTAGCTAGGGAACCTGAAGGTGAGTAGGTTTGTTTATGTGGAGAACACAAGAAAGAGGCTATTACTTTTGAGATATATCTGCACAGAAGATTACTGAACTTGAGAAGGTATGCTTGCATTTTTCAGCTATATACTGCATATTCTGAAATGTCATTAAGAAAAGTCTGTTTTATATATATATATATATATATATATATATATATATATATATATATATATATATATATATATATATATATATATATATATATATATATATATTAGCAAATGCTACACTTTTGTCTGTATGCATTACTTAGAAGTATACTGATGGCATGGGCATGTTTGTCGGGGAATTTCACAGGTATACATGATTGGCAATATCTTAAAATGGAATGTTCTATGTTAAATCTGTAAACATGTTTCAGGGACATTTCATTTGATAGCACTTTCAGCATTTCACTTGTGGCTTTATTAGCAAAATGTGTCATTTGCTTGTTCTTTTGGGGGTGGAGCAGCAAAGCTGCATTTCTGTTATGGCACAAACCAGGACATTTTACTACTGTTACTCTCTCTTGTTTTGTAAGCATCCTGTTGTTCATATTTCAAATATCTAGACTGTTTTCTGTTTCTCCAGTGGGTAATACTGAAATGCTACCTTTTCTGTTTTATCTGAGAACAGTTATTTTGTAGTTATATGATATTTATGTGTATTATCCTTCTGTTGTGTTTTGGACACGTAAGACTATTGCACCCAGTTGTCTCAATCCCTGAAAACCATCCTTTCAGTGACTCTGAGAATCAGGTCATTGTGGAAGCTTTCAGGTGACATGGCAACTTTCTGCTCAAGAGGGGATGTCTGGCAGAATGCAAATTTGGCAGTAAATCGTTGCAGATGTGAATGCAGTAGGCAGCCACAGCAGGACAAATGATCAGGTGCACCATAGGGCTACTGACATGATCACATCTGCCCAGCTGCAGTAACCTGTGATAGGATGGGTATCAGGGAGTCCCTGCTACAGAGCCACCACTAGCAGAAAATGATGAGTTCCTATCCATTGGCAGGGATCCAAACATCTCCTAGGAAAGAGCCGAACAATATGTCCTTGATATTGGTGCTACTGTTTCAGGGACAGCAAACATATACCAGGAGGAGCGTCCAGGAAGGCATTTGTATCTCAGTTGTTACATACTGTTGTATAGTAAAATATTTACATCAATACATTAGGTCTGTTTAAGAAGAACACTTGCTACATTCTGATTGATTACACATGGAGCTTAGACTGGGGTTGTCATCCAAGTTCTTGTTGAAAGTATAGTTAATGGACATGTAAAGAGTAAAAAGTTTTACCCCCATGTTATTAATTGTGATGATGTTGTCCTTACCTTTTGGTTAACTTCTTCCAGGATGACCCGACATAGGGAGCATATTATCATCTGCACATGGTAAGCCAAACATTTTTATGTCGGTACTGATGAGCAGTTTAAAGAAATATTTTAGTGTGTAATGTTGGTGTAAGGACTGTTGTGTGTATTTCTGTACTGTCTGTAATAATGGCACCATTGTTATTTTGTAAGTACATATTGGCCTATAGTAGTGTAGATATTATTTTTTCCTGTGTCTTTTGTTTATTATCACAGATGATCCTTACAGTGCAAGTGTAGCACCTGATGTCAGAGTATCGGCAGACTCTGATGATGATGGTAGCCAAACAGAGGCACAGTCAGGGGGTGCAGAGGTTGAATCTGACAATGAAGCTGACATACAGTCATCCCCTGTAATTCCATCAGACACAGCAGTAGGCCTACACCTACCCATTCCAGTGAGCCTTCAGATATTGGACAGGTGGAGGGTGATCAGGAAAGTGTGGTTACTATGGCTTTAGTGCCTGCTGGCTCTGGCCATAGCCAAAGTGTGGGTGAGGTGCCACACAGGAGGGTTGTTAGGGGTGCTTGGAAAAGGCCTGCTGTCTATCCTCCACATGATCCAGGTGTCTCTTCCTGTCCCACTCAACATATGTTTAGACTGATATGTGTGACTGTCTCCACCATTTTGCTGATTTAATGGATCAGATGAATGACATGTTAGAACAGGTGGTGTCTGTGATGTAATGCCTGCTGGGAGGTGAACTGCATCCTCATGGTTAGCCACATCATCTGCTGTTAGGCAACATGGTCATGCCCAATTATGCTCCCATAGTGGCAGTACTTCCACTCCTCCATCAGTGGCTGAGCTGTCCACACAAAGACATGGCAGGCCATGGTGTTATGGTCCTGGGCATCCTTATGAGGGGAGCTCATCCAGCAGGCATCAGCCATGTTCAGGTAGCAGCAGTGGATCTGACAATGCATGTGGACATGCCAGTCCAACTCCTAGCAGAGCCAGTTCTTGTGATCAGGTATGACAAAGATGAACTGCTACCTCTACCATGCATGGCTTACACCTGTCCGACATACCAAGATGTAGCGGTAGCACAGAGCTTGGCTGTGTTCATGCAGACAATCACACACCAGTTTCACGGACCCATACAGATGCACACACAACAGTTATATGGTTCAGCTGTGAAGCTTAAAACTCATTTTGTCTCACTGGCCATTTATTACTTTATCCAAAGGTCTCCTATTTCTATCTCTTACTTACAGACACTCACAGACCTTTTGTGGCAGCTTAGACTTCCTGTCCCCCCTCCCACACACAAAACCCTGTGCAAGTGATGATAACTGTGCCATATCCCTGTTTTCTATCTTTTGGATTCAATCTTTTGTCTGATGCTTGGGGTGCATAGCTGACTTACTGCTTAGTATATCTGCATTTGTGATGCAGATATACTAAGCACTAGGTATTTTATGTCCACTTTTCCTGTCCTGTACTTTACCTGGTCCTTCTTGTCCTCTCCCTTTTTTCTGACCACATCAACTTAGCATTATGGATGGACAATTTCTCACAGTTTCTCCAGCCAGCCTGATCGACATGGGCATCCTGAAGCAATGTAGCAATTGCCTCATGTGCAGTGACAACCCACATCTTCAAGTCCATACAAATCCATTATGTGATAGATGCATCTACATCAAGAACCTAGAATCCAGGCTCTCTCACTCACCAGTCAGTTCATCTGATACTAAGCAGGTTGTCAGCATGCACACCTCACCTCCTGCACCTACCAAACCAACAACACATAAACCTACATATGCAGAGGTCCTTACAAGAAGCTTACCAACATCAGAGACCTCCCAAACACAACCACAAGCATGCTTCACGTAGTACATCCTCTGCAGAAAATAGTACACATATATTACATACCAGTGTCTCACAGTCAAGCTACTAAGACATAACACAAAAGAATACATCCTAGTCATAGGCAACTCAGTTGTGAGAGACACAGATGTCCCTCTCACCAGGTTGGATAAGGAAAAGCTCATGGTCAGCTGTCTTCCAGGTGCCAAGATCTGCCACATCTCACACACACACACACACACACACACACACACACACACACACACACACACACACACACACACACACACACACACACGCACACACACACACTCAAGTCTCTCAACAACAGACACTATTATGAATCCATTATAGTCCATGTTGGTATGAACAACTTGAGATGTACCCTCACTGGACTATATGAAGAGAGACATGATTGAGCTCTCTGATTATGTGCCTCAGGCAGGTATGTCCCTAGCCTTAAGGAGCATTTTACCTTTGCCTAGGATGATACCTCAATACAAACAAAAAATTATTGTCTTCAATAATTGGATTAATTTCTAGTGTCATTCAAAGGAGATCCAGTATCTGTCAGCCTGGGATGACAAGGTTGACAGACCTCACAAACACAAACCCAAGCATGCTTCACATAATACACCCTCTGCAGAACATAGTACACATAATATATCACACACACTAGTGTCTCACGAGTCAAACCCCTAAGGTATAACACAAAAACAAACATCTTAGTCATACGCAACTCATTTGTGAGACACACAGATGTCCCTCTCACCAGGCTGGATAAAGAAAAGCTCACGGTTAGCTGTCTGTCAAGTGCCAGGATCTGCCACATCACACACATGCTCAAATCTCTCAACAACAGGCACTGTTATGAATCCATCATAGTCTATGTTGGTGTGAACAACTTAAGATGTACTTCACTGGACTATATGTCCCTAGCCTTAGGGAGCATTTTACCTTTGCCTAGGATGATACTTCAATAACAAAAAGTGATTGACATCAACAATTGGCTTACTTTCTAGTGTCATTCAAAGGGGATCCAGTATCTGTCAGCCTGTGATGACAAGGTTGATAGACCTTGATGCTTTGCCAGAGATGGCCATCATCTGTCACCCCTGAGATTTCAGTTACTGGCTAAGGCTCTTACTATCCCCATAGTGCCTTTTTTTATGCAACATCACAAGAACAAAATTCCCAATGTAAAAATACCCTCTAAAAACAACCTCAAGGTTATGCTGCTAAATGCTAGGAATCTGAACCAGAAACTTCACTCACTGGAAGCAGTCCTCACCCTGGAAAATGCTGACATTTGTACAGTCACTGAGACCTGGTTCAAGGCTGAGGAGAACACCCCAGCTATACCAGGTTACATTTCCTTCCACACATTCAGACCACAAACTGAAGTTATGAGAGCTAAAGAAAGTGGTGTATCAATATTCATTAAAGATAAATGCACCTCTAGATTTGTTAAACAGCATGATTACCTTGAATTACTTCAGGTTCAATTGACTGTAGGTAAAATCCCTCTTCAGGTCATTGCCGATATAGGACCCCCTCCATGAATCAGGATGTCCACTCAGCCTACTTGAATCTTCTTGAGTCAATCAAGATACAACCAAACACCCTGGTTTTGGGTGACTTTAATTACCCATCCCTAGACTGGGTAAATTATATGTGTTCTAACTCACTTGCCCAAAGGTTCCCGGACTTCCTTAACTCCAATGCCCTGGATCAGCTGGTTGACATACCCACAAGGGGCTCAAACATCCTGGACCTGGGGCTCACCAACATGGGGGACTGCTGCACCACCATACTTCTCAACCATACCAAATTCTTTGGTAAATACCAGTTTTGAGGGCAAAATATTGGGGTATCATGAATTCCCAATTGCCCCCCCTTCATTTCTGAATCTTCCGGGGTTTTTTTTTTTTTTTTTTTTTTGAAGTTTTTTTTTTTGGGGGGGGTGAATTTGTTCCTGACATCATCACATGCAGGGCATGCACAATGATGTCAGCTTCACGAGGCAGACAGACAACCTGTCAGAATTCAACTGCCATTCATTACTACTTAATTTAAATTTATCTAAGTGCAGCAGTCAAGAGCTGCAGAGTCGGACTAGTCCACAGGTTTTTCCTCTTCTTATTCAGGTGGAGCAAATCTTTCTTCCCCCATCCAGGTAAGGTAAAAAAAATTGAATTATGTCCGAGGTTTTGGGCTCACTTTATTTTTTTATTTTATATCCAAGAGAAACAAGAGCTGCATTCTTATTTTATATTTATGTCCAAGAGGAGAGTTGCATTCTATTTCATGTTTTGCTATTTGGTGTGTGTGTGTGTGTGTGTGTGTGTGTGTGTGTGTGTGTGTGTGTGTGTGTGTGTGTGTGTGTGTGTGTGTGTGTGTGTGTGTGTGTGTGTGTGTGTGTGTAGAGCTGCATTCTATTTTATGTATTATTTGGTGTGTGTGTAGAGCTGTATTCTATTTTATGTAGCGTGTGTGTAGAGCTGCATTCTATTTTATGTAGAATGTGTGTGTGTGTAGAGCTGCCTTCTGTTTTATGTAGTGTGTGTGTAAAATGGAATTCTATTTTAAGTAGTGTGTGTGTGTGTGTGTGTGTGTGTGTGTGTGTGTGTGTGTGTGTGTGTGTGTGTGTGTGTGTGTGTGTGTGCGCGCGTAGTGCTGCATTCTGTTTTATGTAGTGTGTGTGTGTGTGTGTGTGTGTGTGTGTGTGTAGACCTGCATTCTATTTTATGTAGTGTGTGTGTGTGTGTAGAGCTGCATTCTATTTTATGTAGTGTGTGTAAAATGCCCCACTTAAGTGTGACTGGTGGTTAGGGTTACTCAGACTCAAACACTGTACCTTGAGTACAAGAAGCAAGAGCCTAAATTCTCTACTCATACCACCACTTGTGATTCAAAGAGTTAAGTTTTACAGAATGTCTGGAATGTTTGGCTCATACTTTTGGTCTGTTCCTCTTAAATTTGTGGTTTTCTGGCAAATCGGTGAGAACTGAATTCACTAAATGATGACAGTCATTTAAGTTTCAGTCTTCCTTTCTTTCAGGAAACAAGTGGTAACACAAAACATATTAATCTAGCAACTTTTCTAAGATTATACAAGCAATGTTTAAAATGTGTCCCTCGTTTTGGGCCTTTGCCCCCCCCCCCCAATAAATGTTGGCTTTTTCCAGATTTCTTGTGCTGCATAGTTCTTCAGGGGGAGAGAAGTTTAGTGCTGCTTATGCCAAATCTGTTGTTAGTAGCACAACAGACAGAATACTTGCTTTTGATGCAGAAGGGTGTGGGTTCTATTCCCACAGTATGTAAATGGATTGCTGATACTATACTGTGTTGTACTTTTAAGGGAGTGGATGCTGCAGTCCTGAGAATGTCCTTTTGGTGAAGATACCTAGTAACAATGAACCTGTTAACAGTTTGCCATCCATTCCCTATTGCAATATTACTAGCTTATCATTTTTTTAATGTAACATTGGTAATGTATTCCTCAATGGTAACTGGCACTCTATTTGTAGATGAAACAATGAAATATAAAGTTGTTTGCTAGCAGCAACCTCTTCTTATAGGTTCATAGGTTCATAGGTAGGTACTAGGCTATTGGCCCTGGGGCCTATACAAGCCCAGCCAAAAAGGTACCCTGGCTTTTGCCACCCAAGAAAATTATTTTCCTGTGCCACTGTCGAGCAGAGCCACAGAGGTGATCCCCGGGGTGAATTTCCTATTTCCCATCCAATCATCAAGACTTTTCTTGAAGAGTGCTAATGAGGAGCTTTATTTGATATAGTAGGTAGTTTATTCCAGAGTATGGGAAGTCTCTGGGACAGGAATCTATCCCTCCAGCATGTTCTGTTTATTGCGGTGACAAGGTTTAGGTCCCTAGATCGTGTAGCTTGGAGGGATTGGTATTTAAGTGCAGCATGTCCAACAGCTCTGGGTTTGACATAGCTTTGTATGTTAGGCAGAGATCACCTCTGACAGAGTAAAGCTGGAGTTTTTTTAGACGGTCTGCGTAGGGCATCTGTTTGAGGCCAGTAATCCTCTTTGTGAGGTATTTTGGCAGCCTTTCCAGTTGTTGTAGATGTCTTGTGCGGTACATACCAAAAGGGGCATTGTACTCTATAATGGGTCTAATGAGTGATGAGTAGAGGGGAACAATGACCTCTTTTTTTCTGGATGAGAAACCTTTTGTGATGAGGTGTGCCACGGAGAAGGATTTCTTGACTACTATGGCGATGTGATTATCAAAGGAGAGATTACTGTCCACCTGTGTCCCAAGGTCTCTTATCACACTTTTGATGTTAAGTATACTACCGCCTATGTTGTAGTTCATGGGTACATAGTTTTTACCAAAGGGGATGACAATGCACTTTTTGGCATTGAGCTTGAGGCCATGGCTTTGACACCAGGCATCTGTCTCAGTGAGGCCCTCTTTAGTTACAGTCTAAATCTCTTTAATGTGAAATTATCTAGATGACTTTTACTTCTGCAGAGATTGTGCATATTTACTGATACTGGTGGACTGTAGAAGTTTGAGTAGACTTTTATGGTGGAAATGTTCAGAATTGGGCAGTTTTGTCATTATTAGTTCGTGCATTTTGTTTCATTGCATTGCTCACTGTAAAAATGTTCAAAACAATAAATTTAAAATGCACTCTAACAAGTGTGCTGTATTATACAAGCAATATAATTTAATAAAATCAGGAAGGTGTATTAAAAAACACATGCATGCTTCATGTGCAAGGAGCCTATGATTTGAAAACAGCTCAAAGGTAATCTTTATCCGCTATTGGCCAGATATGTTTTCCTTGAATGTGGGTTTCAATGCTGTTTCAATGAATGTGAGTTTCAAGGGCAGAGAAGTTTTAATGCTAAGTCTATTTTCATTGTGAGACTGTATTGCTTTGTTTAGCACATGTCTATTAGTGTTTGTGCTCTAAAATGTAAAATAAAAGTTTTAAATGAAATCCAAATAATCATTGTAGAAGTAAAACATTATGCACATTACAGTGTTTATGGTAAATGGGGCAAAATAGCCAAGTAATGGGACATTGGAATGGCTGCGGGGAGAGGGCTGTATGGGGGGCCCCATTTGACCATGAATTTGTGAAGGGGGGAAGGGCAGTAAAATCAAAAACAGCCTCGGCTGGCACAAATTCCTGCTATGCCACTGATCAGTAGGCCATGGAGAATGACTTTTGGAGGTTCTAGCAAACTATAATATTCTTTTGCTAAGATTAGAATATTGCCTACCATTAAATGCCCTACTTTTACCACAAAATCCACGTACTGCAAGTCACCAAAAATGAAATCCTAACTTTCATTTTCTCCCTTTTCAGTGAACATCACTGTTACACATTTAAAAAAATGGTTACCATTTACTACAGGGTCTGGAGCCATATTTTGGTTGTCTGTTCTTCAGTTTGCATTTGAAAGTTGGTATCTCACAATTCCACTAGAGTGGGCAGGGCTATATAATTATGCATGCAAATTTTATGTTAATCCACGTACAGATTTGTACCTATTTTTCATGGGTCTTTGTCAGGATTTTTGATGTTTCCAAGTTGAGAGGTGTGTGCACCACCCCAATGTGTGGCCATCCCTGGTGAGATCTGACCACAAATCAGTCTCATTAAAAGTAACTATAACACAAGACCCCCGCCTTAGCAACAACTAGACTACAAAACATCTCCAAGGCTAATTACAACCTCTTATGTGACGGCATAAATAGCTTCATAGTCCCTCCCCCCACTGATGGAATAGACACTTATGCTGAGTTATACACCAATGCTTTATACAAGCACCTGTACAATTGTATTGACTCTGCCATACCTGATAGAACCAAAGCAAGATCTTCAAGGAAAAACAAACCTGCCTGATGGACAACTGCCATTAATAGGCTATACAATAGGAGAAAGAAATTGCTGTCTAAGAGTAGGAAAGAACAGTCTCAAAACTGGAAACATGCCCTCCTCAACTTAAACAAGCAAATAAGACTCCTAGTGAAGTCCTCCTAAGCTAACTACAAATCCAGATTAGTTTCCCTAATTAAGGATAACCACAAGGCATTCTTTAGTTACATCCAGGCCCAGATTTGCACTGAACCTGTAGTTAATGGTACTACATATATATAGAATCTGTGGATATAGCAAACCTGCTGGCTGACAGGTTCACTCAAAACTTCACTCCCCTGTCCCTGCCATATGTATCCCTAAGCATCCCTAACACCTGTACCCCACCTAGTATCTCTGAGAAGCAGGTGTTAAATGCCCTCTCCAAGGCCAAAAACACAGCCTCTTTGGGACCAGGCAACATCTCAGGCTGTGTTCTACATTGGTTAAAACAGGAATTAGCATCACCACTAAGCATGCTTTTCTATCACAACCTAAGCAGTGGCTTCATCCAACTGGAATGGAAAACAGCTACCATCATCCCTTTGCACAAATGGAATGCATCTATGGACTCAGGGAACTATACACCCATTAGTCTGATCAGCCTTATTTGCAAGGCAATGGAATGAACCAATAACTTGCCTTCCGATGATGTATAAACTATAGACTGGAATTGATGCCGATAGAGTTTATAGTCATTTCGAAGAAAACTCAATTATGGCAATAGAACAAAAGGGTAATAAAAAAGTCATAATGAACAAAGGATCATTTGTTGTTAAATAAAGTCATAGTGAAGGACTTTAAATAGGGGAAGAATCTAAGTATGGCATGGATAGACTACAAAAAAGCATTTGACAGTATCCCACATTCATGGATAAAAGAGTACTTAAAAATGTATAAGATACATCCTACATTGATAAACCATATCACAGCAGCCACGAAACAGTGGCAAACCACTTTGTAGTTAAGTCATGGTAAAGGACAAATTATTATTCCATGGATAAAAATCCACAGGGGGATATTCCAGGGTGACTCTCTGTCACTGCTGCTTTTTTGTCTTGCCCTTAACCCATTAAGCTATTTGCTTAACAGGTTAGGTCATGGCTATAATTTGGCTCGCAGAAAGCAACAAAGTGTAAACACTTTTCATCTTCTCTTTGTAGATTATTTAAAACTGTATAGTTCATCAGATGAGGAACTAAAAACACAACTGCAAGTAGTCAAAACTTTTTCAGATAATATAAGAATTTCATTTGGTCTTCATAAATGTGCAAAAGTAACTTTAAAGCAGGAAAGCTGCACCACCAAGAAAACATCAGTTTGGGACAAGAATGTGATATAAAAGAACTTGAGTAAGAGGGAGTGTATAAATATTTGGGAACTGATGAAGGATCAACAATAAAACATGACAAATGCAAATAAAACTCAGTAAGGAATATTTTAGAAGACTTAAATTAATCCTGAAAACAAAATTGATATCTAGGAACAAAGTTCAGGCTATACCCCAATTTGCACTTCATGTCCTAACTTACAGTTTTGGAGTGACTGACTTGCCCCAAAAGGTGTTGGCTAGATTAGACAGGAAAAGAAGAAGAATGCTTCATGCTGCTCACCAAATGATTTATAAAAATCAGTACATACCAAAATTATATATTCCCTGCTCTAAAGGAGGTATGAGCCTCCTTGAAATTGATTACATATATAGATCTGCAACCGTGGGACTGCAAACATATCTGCTGACCTCACAAGACCCAAGCATGCTGAAAGTTTTGAAACATGAGGAGAATAAATCTAAGATGACTTCTCTGCTTAGTCTAGCAGAACCATATCAGTGTCAAGCGGGAATGGAAATCAAACCAAAAGTTGATAAAAATCAGGCAGCAACTGAATGTGCCAAAAAACAAAAGAAATAATATAAGGTGAAGGCTCAAAAGAGAAGGCAAGAAATGCGGAAAGTGCATAAATCCATTTGCAAGTATAGAAAACTCCTGGAACAAACTCATGTTCATCAGGATCAAATGCAGGAATGGTTAAGGAGAGGCAAATTCAAACCGAAAAATGAAAATTTAATACTGATCGCCCAAGATAGTGTACTACGTACACATTTGTTTATAAAGTCCATTGAACATGTGGGAGAAACAGGCAAATGTAAGTTTTGCAAAACAGAATTAGAAACAGTTGCACACCTTGTTGCTGGCTGTGACATACTAATGGCAGAAGGACTGTATATTGAAAGCATCATAGAAAATAATGAAGTCTACATCACATGGGATCACCCATTACCAACAGTTCAAAAGATAGATGTGAGAAAACCAGACATAGTGGTCCATGAAAAGAAGACAAAAGTAGCATTCATCAGTGAAATCATTACACCCAGTGATGCCAGTGTCTTGCATACAGAGAGACACAAAGTCATAAAATGTCAGGATTTGAAGGCAGAAATGAGAGCAATGTGGAAAAACCATACCCAGACAGTTGCAATAGTAGTAGGAGCAACTGGTCTTATAAAAAATAACTTACAATCGTATTTAGATATGTTATCGATACATGTAACACCATACAAATTGCAGAAGGAGTCATTACTAGGTACATTACGGGTTCTCCAAATAGCACTTCTGGCTGAAATCAAAGAAGGAAACAATACAAATTTCATCAAGTTTAATCATACTTTGTCTTAGAAATGGGACCCATTCCTGTCATGGTATTAGAAACCCAAAAGATGTGGAGAAATTAGAAGAGAGGGACCTTATTAACAAAGATAACAAATCTCCAAATGATTGACCCTACTCAGTTTGGCTTTGTCAAGGGGAGATTATGTCTGTTAAACTTGTTGGACTTTTTTGAGACAATCACCAAAGCCCTAGATGAGGGCAAATCTGTGCATATGGCCTACCTAGACTTAGCCAATGCCTTTGACACAATCTCTCACTCAGGTATTACTGATAAACTTACCCAGCTGGGTATTAAACCATACACTGTCAGGTGGGTTGCAAACTGGCTCACTGATAGAACTCATACAGCCAAAATACGGACTCCACCTCCTAATGTTCAGAAACTTCTCCAATAGATTCATTCTGTCTTTTGATGGCATACAGAGGGGCAAAAAGTGTCCTTTCTGGATGCAGAATTTGATATTTCTGGGTCTAGAGGGTTACATTCTAGGGTACATAGAAAATGTGATGGAATTAACCAACATTTAAAAGCTGTAGCAAAATCAAATCAAAGGATCTGAAGAAGGCACATGCTGAAAGCACTTATCTTGTTTTTTTTTTTTTTTTTTGTTATTAAAGTTCTTAGTTGTTTTTATGTCTATGGTGTAGCTCTCCCTTTTTTCTGACCCAATATTTAAAAGCTTCCAGTTGTCACCCCCCCGCATACTACTGAAGCCCTCCCCTATGGGGAAATGGTGTGGATTAGCAGCTTATGTAATAACTCTTTAGAACTTCAGGAGGAGATGCTAAGAACAAGCTTAATGTTTGAATCTAGGGGCTATAGTAGCTCTATTATTGACAGAGCAGTCACCAAAATAAAAAAGAGGGAGAGAAAGAGTTACCCCAGGTGTAAAAAAGTTGGTAATACATATGATGGAAGTCAGACTGACATTTATTTTGTATCTACTTATAGTTGTTTTAGTGACATTCTAACATGTTTGGTGAAATACTATTGGCAGTACATGCAAGGTAATGGAGATTCTCAGTTATGGTTAACTGAGAAACATAAATTCTCATTTAGGGTGGGGAAAAGTTTAAAAAACTTTCTAGTGAAAGGTAAATTTATTATGCTTGATGTTAATGTATATAATTTGAGATTTAACTTTGGCACCTATGTATGTAATGCATGCAAGGGAGCCCGCAGGAATTTTTACTGGGGGATGCAAACCCAGAGCCCTGCCCACACAGCCCCACCCTCTCCAACCACACATCCCCTCCGCCCACGTAGCCATTTCAGTGTCCCATTACGTGGCTATTTGCTCCCATTTGTCATGGACACTGTTCAAATCTTTCAGTGTGCATACTGTTTTATGCTTTACTTCTACAGTGATTACAGATTTTTGGATTTCATTTACAACCTTTATTTCAAATTTTATAGGAGAAACACTGATAGACATTCACTAAATCTAAACAAAGCAATAGTCTTACAATGAAAACAGACAGCATTAAAACTTCTCTACCTTTGAAACCCACATTCACTGAAACAACATTGAAATGCACATTCAAAGAAAATGCTTCTGGCCAGTGGCAGGGTAAGTTTACCTTTGGGCTGTTTTCAAATCATAGGCTCCTTGCACACATTTTTAGAACCTTGCAAAAGTTCTTTGATTCACCTTCCTGACTATATTAATTATGCTATATAATAACTGAATTATATCCCTTGTATAATACAGCACCACTTGTTCTGAACATTTTTTCCTTTAAGCAATTAAATAAATCATATGAACCAATAATGGCAACTTGCCCAATTCAGAACATTTCAACCATAAAAGGCCACTCAAACTTCTGTCATACAATCCACCAATATCAATCAATATGCAGAATCTTTGCAGAAGTAAAAGTCATATGAATAATTCTACATTAAAGAGATCTGAAACCAATGAAGAGGTTGTTGCTAGAAAACAACTTTATATTTCAGTGTTTCATCTACAAATTCAATACCTGCTGCCCTTAAAGAATAAATTGCCTATGTTACATTAAAAAATGGTAAGCTGGTATATTGCAATAGGGAATGGGTGGCAAGCTGAAAAAACAAGTTAATAGGCATCTCATCCAAAGGAGGACATACTCAGGACTGCAGCACTCCACCCCCTTAAAATACAAATCTATATGCTGTGGGAGTAGAACCTATGGCCCTCTGCATCAAGATGCAAGTATGCTACCTGTTGTGCTGCTTTAAAATTCTAGACCACAATAGTGATACCATTTGCTAAACAAAACAGTTGCACATTTTAAGCAGGCTTAGGATGAGCAGCAGTAAACCTCTTCCCTTGAAGCTCACAATTCCTTGAAAATGCACTTGAAAATATATTCCACCTGCTAACTCTAACTAGGGCATTTCACTCTCTCTCACTCACACCAAAACCCCTTAGTGCAAGAAATCTGGACAAAGCCTAAAATAAATAGGAGCAGATTATAAATATTGCTCTCATGAACTTAGAACATTGTTAGAATCACTGCACCTGCTTCTGACAAAGTACCTTCTTGATGACACACAGGACAAATATATATTTGTGCAGTTATAATACAGCACCAGTTGTTAGTCTGCATTTTAAATTTGTAGTTTTAAACAGTCTTCTAGTAAGCAATGAAACAAAATGTATGAACCAATGACAGAACTACACATTTCAGAAAATTTCAACCATAAAGGGCACTTGAACTTCTGTCATTACCATCCACCAATATCAGTAAATATGCAAAATTTCTGCAGGTCAGTCATCTAAATAATTCCATATTAAAGAGATCTCTTACTAATGAAGAGGTTGCTGCTAAGAAACAACTTTATATTTCATTGTTTCATCTACAAATAAAGTGGCTGTTGCCCTTGAAGAATAAATTGCCTGTGTTACATTAAAAAGTGATAAGCTAGTAATATTGCAATAGGGAATGGATGGCAAACGGATAACAGGTTCATAGTTACTAGGTTATTCGTCCAAAGGGGGACATTCACAGGACTGCAGTGTAGCATATATATTAATAAAAGAAAGTCTGGGCGACCAGATTTTTTTGTTTTGATATATGCTGGATTTTACAGTGGGGCGATCTGGTTTCGCTGCCGAATTAGCGTGCATGTTTTTGAATGTCAATGGCCAGTCACTGTATCATTTAAAATAAAATATCCTTGCCAAGGAAGGATTGGAGTGTTCTAATTGCCAGCATTAATGAAGTTACAGCAGGAAATACTAAACTGCCAAGAATGAAAGGAGGAATTCTGAACAAAAGATATGAACTAAGTGAGGGATTTGTGAGTTGGCTTGCATATGCTTATAAACTCTCCAATCCATGCTATTTACTGTATCTCTGTCTGCACTAACAGTCTGCTATTCTAATAACTGCATTAATAGTGATTTAATAGTTGTTGTTGTGTCTTTCGGCTTTTCCCGGTTAGGGGTCGCCACAGCAGAACTCCGGTCCGCTAATAATTGGCAGTATATTTTTACGTGCTGAGTTGCCGGCCCTGACAAACAACCTTCAATGAAGGTACGCCCATTCACGCATGTCTCCACACAGAAGATGCTCTAGCTGAGAATCGAACAGGACAACGTCTTACTGTGAGGCGACAACACTACCGCAGCACCACCACAGTAATGAGGGAAATAGAAAAGGTGAAGAGATCCAGACCTAGAAGTGATTACATAAGTTTAAATCTGAAATGGAAATAGGATATGGTATAATGTATCTTAATATAATGTACCTTAATTAGGGTCTGGTAGGATTATGTAAGCTTGTTACTGCAAGAGCAATTCAGGTGGAGATGAGGTTACTGTGGTAATTATTGATTTAACATTGCTGGAGTGTAATCTGAATAAGTAACTTTAACCAGGCTAGGAACCTGGCTTTCCCTGGTAAGTTGT
This sequence comes from Protopterus annectens, assembly GCF_019279795.1. Classification (NCBI taxonomy): domain Eukaryota; kingdom Metazoa; phylum Chordata; order Ceratodontiformes; family Protopteridae; genus Protopterus; species Protopterus annectens. Next base: position 358,583,839 of record NC_056736.1, read on the forward strand.
AAATATGACTTGAAATTTGTAGTTAGATTTTTTTCATTTTACATTTGTTTGGTATTAAAATAAGTAGTGTGCTTAGATATGACTTTTTGTTACATGTTTTAAATAAGATTTTTACTGTTCTCATTTTAGTGAAATTTTACTTAGTTTATTGTTTAATCACATCTTTGTCCAGAAGTACATATAGTTTTTACTTAGATATTGTTTCAAGAATATGTGAGCAACCTTACGTTGTTCTCCTAAATATCAGTTGTTTTAAAAGTAGCAGTAAGAAAGCATTTTATTTATATATCTGGAATTAAACAAATAAGTTTTAGTTTATTTTCTTCAAGAAACAAGACAACATTCACAGATATTAAAAGCTATGAAATTTAGTGCTTGTTCTTCTCTTAAGGAACAAATGAGAAATTCAGTTATATTGTAGAAGAAATCTGTTGTTATACTGATGATTTTTTTTTAATTTTAAAGGTTAAGTATGCTAAGATTGTTTTAGAATAGTTTCTATACCTTCAAGTAAATTTTGATAATTTATTTAAATTGCATTAAATAACATGGAAGAATGTTTCATCATGGAGTAAGTTTTATTTTGATAAGGATGATGCCACTGCTAATGTGACTCTGAATTTCAACAACTACTAAAGCTTTGACATGTACCTGCGGTGGTGGTGTTGCGGTAGCGTTGTCGCCTCACAGTAAGATGCTGTCCGGTTCGATTCTCAGCTAGAGAGTCTTCTGCATGGAGAGATCCGTGAATGGGCGTACCTTCATTGAAGGTTGTGCATCAGGCCTGGCAAGCCTGTACGTAAAAATCAACTGCCAATCATTAGCGGACCGGAGTTCCGCTGTGGCGACCCCTAACCTGGAAAAGCCGAAAGACACAAACAAACTAAAGCTTTGACATATTTATACAAAAAAAAATCAGCCACGCCTGTTTGCATTGCTATTTATTGTTTGTTTTTTGTCATTGTCCTTTACTACCTGTGTCTTCACTAGAAAGGTCAGTAGACCAGTTCATCTACCTGGTTATTAAATTGTAAAATAAATAAACTGTGCAATTAATTTGAATCTTAAAGATGATGTGACCTTTTTAGAACTAAAATCTTTACTTTTATACATTATTCATTTGCTTGTGGTACACAGATAAGAGTTGACAGAATTTGCATTTCTAATGGTCATCATAATAAAACGCATGATGTTAAAGTTGTACATTGGCCTTTATCTCAGTATCTATAAGGAGAATTCATAGCTTTGCAAGAATAATTATTTATATGACCAAAATAAGATATTTTAGCATGCTCAGCTGAAGCCTGAACTTCTAGTACCTTATTCAATTAACTATAGTCAAAGTATATAAAGTACTGTTTGTTTGTGTCTTTCAGCTTTTCCTGGTTAGGGGTCGCCACAGCGGAACTCCGGTCCGCTAATGATTGGCAGTAGATTTTTACGTACTGGCTTGCCGGCCCTAATGCACAACCTTCAACGAAGGAATGCCCATTCACGCATGTCACCACACAGAAGACGCTCTAACTGAGAATCGAACGGGCAACGTCTAACTGTGAGGCGACAATGCTACCGCAGCACCACCTTATATATAAAATATAAAGTACTGTTAAGGGTCAAAAATATTTCCCACTTTTTGTCTTGAAGGTAGAGCAGCTACTGGCATAGGAGTTTTTCTCCCACATTTAGAATTTTAGAATGTAGGCAAAATAAACAGCCTCATGCAGATTTATTACCCTATCACTTCAAAGAGAATGCCACTGGTTCGACCTAACAAGGCTAAGTTGCTCCTTATCAGACAAAGGGTCACATTTGTAGTGGGATCACTAGTCAACAAACTACTCAGTTTGAACACTTTCACCTTCTTTGCTGCAAGAATAACAGGTTATAATGGTTATATCTTTCTAACAACCCCCCAAGCACTCACAACCTTCAAACCCCTTAAAATAATCTATACTTTTGCAGAAAACAGCTTCTCTTTTCTAGCTCCCAAAATATGGGAATGTCTTCCAACATAGATAAAAGGCATCCCAACACACATAAGTACGCACACAATAAAAAGTAAAACGGACCACTCAGTTTGTAACAAATGGAGCTTCCTTCCAGCACATAACTGAAGCCTTGTGGGGGCGACTCTGACAACAGGCTTGATGTGGAATCCATTTCCTGGGGGCGACTCTGACAACAGGCTTGATGTGGAATCCATTTCCACGCACTTTGTGATTGAATTTAACGTTAACGTACAATGCACACATGGGTCTGTCTATAGGTCTTATAGCTGTAAAAGTGAGGGGATGCTCCCTCCCCCTTGCTCTATGGTTCTGGAGCCTACCGTCTGTGCAACTGGATGGGATGCAAAGGGAGTTCTTAAAGAGGAACACCCTTTAAAAAAAAAAAACTTTTTTTTTAAATTAAAATAAAATTAATTTCTCAGCCAGCCGGTTCCAGGGGGGTGCGAGTGCACCCCCCTTGCACCTGCCTGCGGGCACTCTTGAATAGATATAAGGCTTGTAAACATATTGTGAATAGTTTTGGAAATATTGGTGGATGTAGATTTGCAGTGAAAAGTTTTTTCAAATGTGATACCACTGATAAAATCTATGCCCTTAAATGTCCATGTTACATATTTTATATTAGTCAGTCTCAGAGAGCGTTCAAAGTAAGACTTCTTGAGAATATAAGAGATATAGAAAATTTCAAAGAAACGAGCTCTGTGGCAGTTCATTTTCACCAAGCACATCAGGGTTCATCTGTGGGTTTACAAGGCACTATTTTAGAAAAAGTGGATGGTAATAATTGTGAATTTACTAACACTTATTTTAAGGATAAACATTTATATAAAGAAGCCATCTATATTCTTAAATTTGATACTCTTATACCTAAGGGTATGAATTCTAAACTTTATTGGAGAGTTCTCCTTTAATTATGTTTGTGATTTTCTTTAATTGAATTTTTACTGAATAATTGATTGTGCTATTTGTATGGAGTGTTTTTATTTTGGGTGTGTTTTCTCCTTTGAAGGCATTCCAGCCAAGACGTCAGACATTAAAGAGAGTGAATAAAATACTTCTGGATTCTACTGGGTTACTGGTCTTTTGGTTGTTTCTTTATTTTATTTTATTTTGTTTTAGTTGTGTATTATTAACCCATACATTGTCAGGTGGGTTGCAAACTGGCTCACTGATAGAACTCATACAGTTAAAACAGGGACTCCACCTCCTCCAGCAGACCCATAACCAGTGGTGTTCCACAAGGATCGGTTCTGGGATCCCTGATGTTCGGAATCTACTTCTCCGAAGTACAGGCTAAAGCTAAATGGCTGTAGCTGACAAAGTTTGCTGATGACTGCAAACTGGGAGTGATCACTGAAATCCCTAGCAATGTCAACATCCTGAAAGAAGGTCTTACGCAGACTAATGACTGGTGCCAAAGTCATGGTCCTAAACTTAATGCAAAAAAAATGCAAAAAATGTATTATCATCCCCTTTGACAGTGGTAATGTTCCTGTAAACCACCACATCAATAGCAATACCCTAGGTACACAGTCAGTCGTGATCTGGGCACACAGGTTGACAGCAACCTTAACTTCGATCACCATGTTTCCACAGTGGTAAGAAGGGCAGTTTATATTGCTCATCTCATAAGTAAGGGCATTGCCTCCAGAAAAAAAAGAGGTTATAACCCCCTATACTCTTCCCTTATGAGGCCGATAATAGAGTACAACATTCCCTTTGGTATGTTCCTTCTCAAACACCAGCAGCAATTGAAGAGACCACAAAGGTTACTTATAAAGAAAATTCATGGTCTTCAAGATCTGTCGTACGCGGACAGACTGAAATCATTGTCACTTTACTCTGTGTCATGCAGGCTGCTCAGAGGCAACCTGTGCCTTGCATACAGAGCAATCTCTGACCCAGCCTTAATGGAAATGCTTCACATTTGCAAGTAAATTGGCACACAGGTTACTCACCCAAAGGTACTTAACCTGGTATGTGACATCAACAGAACTTGCTGGAGAGACAGATTTGTCTCACAGAGGTTGCCCCACCTTTGGAACAAGCTTCCTATTCATGTTAAACAAAGCCCCTAGTTGGTCCTATTTAAGCATAATTTGGATGACTGGATAAATAACCAGAAATTCAGCTAAAACCAGGACATGGTATATTACCCAGTCACAAATGATCCATTTCACATAAGCACAACACCATTTTATTTAATATTGAAATTTTAACACTTGACACTAAAAAAAAAATGTAAAAAATTTAAATTTCAATAGTAAGCGCTTTCGTCCCTTCTTACAAAATACAAGAAACTTCACCAGACAAATTCCAGCCTCGTTTCATTCATGGTTTTATAAGACAGTAACACATAACTACAGCATTAATGGAAGATCACACTGCCAATGAGAACCAATCAATTCCAGTTCATACATACCAACCCTCCACAGTACTATGACATACTTCATACATATTCATGGGTCTTTGAAGACTCAATAAAACCCAGGATATATCTATTTCATCAAATAAAGTTCTAAACTATTTAAAAACCTTTGCAGCTGTTAGATCCACTTTACAATCACTTCCCCAATGCTTTTAATTTGAGAATGCTCATGACAGGCACATGTTCATCCAAGCCTGGCCAGTACCTTGCATTCAAGTGGATCTGTCAGGCCAGCTCCTGCTTCTCTAATGGCAGGATGGTCTGATTTAACACTGATGGATTAAAAGTAGATGTGGAATATACTTATGCTATATTTGCAAGAACCAATTTGAGGAGTCTTCAGCCTGTAGTAGGGGACAGTATTAACTGATCAAAAGACTTTGCACTGATGAAATCCAGGAATCTTTATCCATATCTGTGGATATTTACCTAATTATGTATCGGTAATTAAGATCTCCCAGACTTACTGTATTAGATTTAATAGTTAAAGACTGTATCTCGGTAATGTGGGCATCATGTGCTATGGAGGTTTTGGAGGAGGAATATGTTAGCAACAATGTAATTAGGTGGATTTGCTTATAGATACCAAGATTTGTAGGAGTTCTAGGTTGGTTGTTATTTTGTTTAGTTATTCATGATGTGATGAGGTTACAAATAAATGAGGATGCCAACAGTGGAAGGTCTGGTGAAATGTTAAACATTAATCCAGGTAGAGAGGGGGTATTGTTATTCAACTGGAGCAGTATTTATGTAACTGTACAAATGTGGATATATTCAAAAGTCTTAAAGGTTCTAGGGCAGGCAGTATTTTTTCAGGCTTCTAGCCTTGAGCAATACAAGAAGAGGCAATCTGGGTAAAGAATGTCTTGGTCAATATGCAGAAGCCCTGAGGGAAGAGGTAGGTTTAGGCCATTCCTAGTGAAAATGTTGGGACTGTTAGCCATCTAACTCTAAGCTGAAACACAATGGAGCCCCACTTAGAATGACATCAGTTATTGAGCCAATTGATGTAGTCAATTATTTTATGTTTATGTTGTGGCATCATTCAAGGTGATGACAGGATACCTCTCAAGACTAGATGCTTTCAGAACTCATAAACATACAAGGAGAGCTTATTTATGTGCCTACTCTCATCATCCAAACTGGAGTATGAAAGGTTCTTCACTTTCACATGTGCAGCAGTCAGGTCATATGCGTATTTGGGGTAAAAGGATTTAAGAGCCTTGTTGACATTGAAACTTCTGTCTCTGCCCATTTCTCAGTCTTTGCTCAGTCTGGTGACTGATGGATCAGTCTGTTTAGCTATAGAGTGAGCTATGACAAGGACACTATCATATGTAGCAAAATTCGCTTGCTGTCTTAGGAACTCCGTCATATTGTTTTGGTGCCCCTTGTTTGTGGTGGAAAGAGTAGTGTATTTGTTGCCTGAGGTGTGAGTTTGCTGCTGAGGTCTGAACACAGTAGTATACTGCTTAGGTGCCTAACAGGCTTTGTGAGGAATTTTCTTAGTAGAACAACATAAGTTGGTTTGGTGTCTGTGGTGCAATGTGGTGGTGGGGATGCATATTGCACAATGGAAACCTGTGTACATGAAAGAAGCGAGGGGATTGACTCCAGTTTAAGTATGTACTTAACACCATTCGGCAATAATAGGGAGTTGTCAGGGAGCACAGGCAATTTCTACCCTGTCTTAAATTGCCTAATGTTAGAAAAAAGAGGAATGGTCGACTGCGGTCCCATGGTGCCAAGTAATCTGATGGGAAATATGCTAGCTAGATATGCTAGCTAAGGTAAAGTAATAGTACCTGAAATACTTAGTTAATAGTGGAAGATATATTTGTGGTAGTTGGGTGTATTACAGGAACATAACACAGGAAATGGAATTTATAGCCAGTGGTGCGACTGACCTAAGTTATAGGCATGGATGCCATAAAGCTATATGGCAGAAATGATTGGAGTTACAGACACAGCAACAAAATGCTAGCAATGCAGCATAACTGAAGTGTCCCTTGGCAGGTACTATGCAGCATAAATTAGCATGGATGCGACATGCAGCAGCTCAGCACAAATAAGCACAGAGCAGTTAAAGTAGTGGAAAAAACAAAGCTGCTAATATGAACTAATAGTGCTTGCAATCAGATTGCAAGTTCTGACTACTGTTTGTTTCTCCTGAATAAGAGTAAAACAGCAATCACACCAAATCAAACACTGAAGGAGCCCAGCTGTGCAGCATGTGTAAGCTCAGCACAAATATGAAACATACCATTTTTAACATTTCTCCATAAGTATTAACTGCAGACGTCAATTATGTATTGACATCTTCCCCTGTACAAATCCCACTTGTTCCTATTAATATTATCATTCCTTGGCACACTGTTCAGTGCCTCACATCCATCACCAGGCCTGCCAGCCACCTTACTAACCTACTCAGACTTTCTCTATTTAGGGCTTGGACCAGTGCTTAAAGGCATCCTGCATGCAGTGGGGGGGGGACTATTTTTTTCTTTATGACCTTCCTATTCTCCACCACCTCCCTTGCGTTCTTTGACTTTGACTGACAGCTCTTCCCATCATTGGTCCACACCTCCCTTCAGGGATTGTCATCATTAAATGTCCTCCCTCCTGGGACTGAACTATCCCTCCCTGCCAGTGTCAAAGTTGCTTAAGACTGTAACTGAACCTGAGCCACCTGGGCCATACCTAGGGCTCTATCCCTCTATGTCATAAAGCTGGCCATCACCTTGTACTTTTTATGAACATCTATAAGCTTCATAATTGATTAACAGGACCTTCTTCTTCAGATGTGTTGTGTACAGTGCCAGCATTTCTTGCCTGCAAAATAGTTTAGTCAATTTTTGAAGCAAATCCATCTAGCCATCCATAACCTCTTTCTCCAATTTTTACACATGGGGTCATGGTGCCACTGCAACACAGATAATCATCTAGAGCCAAGATTTACACCACCATTTGGCTAGCCCTGCCATGGTAGTTCTTCCATACCACACACTCATATATATGGCCAATATACCTACTGCATGTCTTTGGGATGTGGGAGGAAACTGGTGCACCTGAAGAAAACCCGTACAAACATAGGGAAGACATGCAGACTCCACACAGAAGGCACCCTAGCCAAGAGTCAAACCATCTAGCCATTGTGCCACTGTGCCACCTGAAAACAAGCAAAGTATCTTATTTATTGGCTTCTTAATGTCATCTGTCTAATGCAATGCTTTGTCTTGCTTGTTTTTGATGTTTAGATAAAGCATGTGTTCTACTGTAAGTTTTTTACTGTTTGGACCCAGAGTGTAAGGATCCACATTGCTCTTATTCTTAGACTTCCTGCCATAATAATCTCCATAATAACTCAACCCCAGACATGTGCAAATCTCGCCTTTGTCAGGGACTTTTCCAAGGCTAACTTCCTACAGCTAACTGATGATTACATTCTCTCCATCCCAAAAAGAATCTATATGTACAATAGTCACTTATAACACTAAATTCTATGATCACCTAAATTTCTGCATCAAAGAGTGTGTTCTCATCTGCCAAAAATTGAATGTCTATTTTAAAATCAAATCTTTGTGATGGAAACTTAGTATCAGTAATTGCTACAATAAGAGGAAAAAAATTGGGCTCCGAAAGAATAAAAGTAAACCCCCTAGTTCTAAAATGATCACAAAAGGTTAGATAAAGAACTAAGGTAAAGGATAAAAATGGGCAAGATAAAATACAAATTAACATTGTTACATCATCCAATGACAAAAGCAAGGCATTTTATAACTAAGTCAGAACTTTTAGAAACAGTAGTCATCGCTGCAATGAGCTGATATCCAGCAGCACCACACATTCTGACTTTGAGGAAATTGCAAATATACAAGTGGACATATTCAGCTTAAAATCCTCTCCTTCCTCATGTTCAGCCTTATACCGTACAGTTGGCATACCCCCTTAATTACTTCTTAGCAAGTCCTAAAAGCCCTCTCCAAAACCAAGAGCATTGTCTGTAGAGGTCCAGATAACATACTGGTTTGTTTCCTTGTTAGCATGAAACACTGCCTCAGTGACTCAAAAATCTATTCACTCTTTGCTTTCCACTAGCTATGTGCCCAAGGCTTGGAAAACAGCTGTTGTGGCATTGTGGCACCCCTCCAAAAATGTGGCCCTAACAGCTTGGAACTACAGATCAATTAGTCTTACCAGTATAATTTGTAAAATAATGGATTATATAATCATGAAACACATAAACGAGGATATTGGTAGCTTATAGCTTTGAGAGTTTATTGCACTCCTCCAATAACAATGCTTTAAAAGATTACATATCAGAATAAATATTGCTGCATATCATATTTATATATATACTTTAGTCCCAAATTTCTGACACTCGTTACTGCTTAGTAGTTACTACATTTATAACAATAACTTTCTGCTTTAACAATGTAATGTGCACCAATGTCACTTTAGAACTAACAGCACTTTATATCTTTGTATGACACTTTAAATTTGTTTAATACATTTCCATATTTTTGTACCTTTCTTTAGAGCTTGTTTAAACTTTTTTTATATTGCACAGCTACTATTTCTTGGTGCTTTTCTCTCAGGGATTCTGCAGAAAATGGATATTATACCAGTCAGTCTCTCCCTGGTGAACTAAAGCAAATAATCTATAAACCAGTATGGCTTTGTGCAAGGTAGATCCTGCATACTGAGCTGGTGGGTTTCTTTGGGAAGGTCACAGAGGCACTGGATGAAGGTAAGTCTCTGCACATGAACTACCTGGATCTGGCCAAGGTCTTCAATACTTTTCCACGCTCTGGAATTATAGAAAACTGACACAATGTAATATAAACCTCTACATAACTCATTGGAAAACTAGCTGGCCTTCCGAAACAACCCACTCAGTCAGGGGTAGAGCACACTTTCTGCTAAAAAAACTCATCACAAGTGACATCCCCCAGATTTTGATGCTGGGGCAACAGTTCTTCAGTATCTACATTGTGGATCTCAAAGCTGATGTCTAGGGCCACTGGATGACTGAACTTGCTAATTGTTGCAAACATGAAGTTGTCATCAGATCAAATACAGACACATGTATCTACCAAAATGGCCTAACACTCAGAAAGTCAATGAGTCGGGACCACAGAGTAGAGCTAAATGCAAAAACATACAGTTTTTGTACTTTTTGAGAAATGGAACATCACTGCAGCAATATCATTAGAGATCTGGACACATTTATGGAGAAAGAACTCTCATTTGATCACAGTCTATCAACTATTATTAGGAAATCATTTTGCCTAGCCCAACTAATTACTAAATGCACAACCTTCAGGTAGAAAGAAGCCACTGTCTCTTTATATTCTCCCTCATCAGAGCCATCCTGGAGTACAATGCTGCTTTCGGTATTTACCTGTATGGGCATATTACTAACTAGAAAAACTCCAATGTTTCCAGAGTAGAAAACTGGAAGCATCACAATAATCCAATCTACTGATATAAATCATTCAGCTAACTAAACTAGCGTCTCTACTAAACAATTTCCTATCTATGGAATAAGCTTCCTCTCTATATCAAACAAAACAATTCCTTAATTCTCCTTAGAAATAATGCTGGTGAGTTGATGGGTCTCCATAAATTCACCTATGGTCTTTCCCCTATATCCCTTATGGATATGAGATGTGAAGCAAACATCTCGCTTACAAACAAGGTTGTCAAAAAGCACACACAGTGCATCCTTCACACATGGACCTTCTTATGATGAAGTACTTAAAAGAAACTTCTCCAAGCCTCAAAGACCTCCTAAACTGTCAAACTGCAACACCTACCCTCAGCAATAATTAAAGCACACACCAAAAGCAACACCTAACTCCACATATGAGACTACACCCAATGATCCCACAAAAACAAAGCCCATAAGGCAAGCAGACACTTTATCGAGTGCTCTTGTCATAGAGGATTCTATTGTATGACGCACAGATACTTCTCTCACCAAGCTGTACAAGGACAGGATAACAGCTAGGATTCATAATATCACACACACATTCTGAAGACACTCCACCACAGGTACCAATATGATTCTATTACAGTCCATGTGGATGACCTGAGGCATACCTTGCTGGACTATATGAAAAGAGACATTATGGATCTCTCTGAATATGTATCACAGACATGAACATGTCTTGCATTGAGCAGCATTCTACTTTCACCAAAGATGATGTCACAGTATGAACAGAAAAAAGACTGATTTTTTAAATTCGTTTAGTTTTTAGTGTCACTACAGTGGAATCCAATATCTATCAGCATGGAAGGACATGGTTAACAGGCTACTTTGTTTTTCCAAGGAAGCTCTGCATCTGCCCCACCCCCAGGCTTTCGGATATTACCTAACACTTTATCCATACCCTTAAAGACTTTTTTAGGCAATTTCAAAATGACAAAACTACCAACATAGCAAAAAACAAAAAAAAAACAAACAAAGCAACCTTAAGGTGTTACTGCTCACTGCTAGGAGCCTATACAAGAAACTCCACTCCCTACAATCACTCCTCACTCTGAAGAACGTAAACATCTGTGTTGTTACCAAGACTTGGTTAAAAGCTGTGGAAAATACTCCAGCCATGGAAAGCTACAGTTTCTTCCACACATTTAGACCAACAGAAGCAAAGACGGGATAAAAGTGGAGGTATTTTGATCTGCATTGGCAACAAACACAAAACCAGTTTGGGTAAATAGAATGATGCCCTGGAGTTTAGCCACATCCAAGTCTCCACTGACAAGGTTCCCTACCATGTCCTGGCCAGCTACAGGTCACCCTCTATGACTCACAAACCTCACAACTCTTTCCTAGGCCTATTAGAGGCACTCACCATCTAACCAAACACCTTATTCATGGGAGACTTTAACTACCCCTCTATACAGGTAAATATACACTGCCTCTACTGTTAAAGTTAAGAACTATTCTAAAGCAAACTACATCCTATTAAGTGAAAGTTTGTCAAAATTCAGGGCTCCCACAAACCTTGAGAGCACAGCTAAATAGGCAGAATTATTTACAGAAATCATGTATAAACATGTACATGACTGTATTGAGGCTGCTGCACCTACTAACAGTAATCCTAGATCTAACACCAAAAACAAATCACACTGGTGAAATCCATACCTTAACAGGCTAAATAACAAAAGAAAAAAGTCATGGCCAAAATCAGAAAGAGCAACTCTCATGTAGACAACAGCACTCTGATTCAACTGAACAAGAAAGTAAGAGGTCTAATAAAGTCCAACAAGGCCAATTATGAGGTTATGATAACCTCCCAGGGCAAGGACAATCACAAGGCCTCCTTCAGCTATGTCAGGAAGCTTAAAGGTAATATTCAGCAGTGTGCAGAACTGGTGCTAAATGGCACAGCCTTCACTGACCATAGTGATGTAGCAAATCTATTGGCTGATAAATGTCGCTCTATCTTCATCCCCACTGCCCCCCACTACCCTCTGTGAAATCCCTTCTATCATATCTCCCCAACTATCAACAGGAAAAAAGTCCTGGAGGCACTCACTAAGGCCAAAAACACTGCTTCAATGGGCCTTGACAGTATCCCTTGTTGCCTCCTAAATAGCCTAAAACATGGCCTGGCAAGACCACTTGTGACACTATTCCACTACAGTCTCAAAACAGGTTATGTCCCGGTAAATGGAGGGCCACAAAGGCTTCCCTCTTCATAAAGGGTGGGCCATCAACTAATCCTGGTATTTACAGACCCATCAGTCTGACAAATTTAATATTTAAAGCCATGGAACAAATTATTATGGAAATAATCAACAAGGACATTGGCAACCTACAGTCACTAGATCCATCCCAGTTTGGCTTTGTTAAGGGGAGGTCTTGTCTGCTTAACCTGGTAGACTTCTATGAGATGGTCACTATTGCTATGGATGAGGGGAAACCGATACGCACTGTCCACCTTAACATGGCCAATGTGTTCGTTAAAATATCCCACTTAAGTATTCTTGCCAAACACTCAGAACTAGGCATAAATCCCTACATAACTCACTGGATTGCCAGCTGGCTCATAGATAAAATCCAAGAAGTCAGGATTAGAGAGACCACCTCATTCAAGAGACTGGTCAACAGCAGAGTACTGTAGGACTCTGCATTGAGTCTGCTCCTGTTTTGTATCTACTTCTCTAAAGTCAAGGCTAAGGTCAAAGGCCTCTGGCTCACCAGGTATGCAGATGACTGTAAATTCATAGCTATCACATATACCCTCACAACACCAAAATCCTACAAGAGGGTCTAAAACAAACAAATGACTGGTGTGAAAAACACAGATTAAAACTCAATGCAAAGAAATGCATTATAGTACCCTTTGGGAAAGCGTCCACCCAAGCCAATTACTTCATTGAAACACCCCAAAGAGCTGACCTGATAGTTAGAGATATGGGAACATATGTAGACAGTACTCTGGCATTCAACCAACACATCGCTAAGATAGTAAAAAAATCATTCTTGTTGTCCAACTCATAAACAAAGGTATGGTAGTCAATTCCAAGGAAGTAATAGTACCACTATCTCAGCCCATATCAGACCCATCATTGCATACAAAGCACCCTTTGTCATATACCTAACCAGGCACTTGCAACAGTTTTAATGCTCTCAAAGGTTCCTCACAAGAGAATCCGGGGTATGAATACCTTGCCCTCACAGATCAGCTTAATGTCCTATCTCTATATTCAGTCTCCTACAGGTTGCTGACAGCCAGTCTATGCCCAGCCTATCAGGCATCCTCAGATCCAACTCTGTTGGATCTCTTGCATATCTGCAAGATAATCAGCTCCAGAAACACAAGCCACAAGGGCCTGAACTTTGTCTGTGATATAGGTAAAACCTGCTGGATGGACTGATATGTGTTTCAAAGGATCCACACACTATGGAATAAGTTCCCCATCCATGTGAAGCAGAGTTCCTCCCTGACTCAATTCAAAAGAAACAGCAATCACTGGATGGGACATTGTAAATTCATGCCCAGTCTGGCCCCCATGTCTCTGATGGATACTTCCCAACAGTAAGTAAACTAATCCCCAACTAACATACCCCACCACATACCACTTAGCTAACATACCCCACCATATAGGCATCCAAGGTACTCTGGGACTAAACTGGGTTGGATTGCACAGCTAGGCTTGTAAAGGTCCTGATGGTCATTAGCCTAGTGTAAACCTATGAATCTATGAGTAGGGAAAACTGCATTGGCTAGGTTGCAAATGGTTTACTGAACGTATTACCTGCTATTTGCCTAAAAGCCTATAAATCTAAAAGAGGCAGGAGTATTGTTATATGACATTTGACCTAGTACAATGGAAATGCCAGTGGGAAACACAAAAGTGAGTAGGAGCAGGAAACAACTTTGTGGGATGGCCTGGGCAAAGGCAATTCACAAAGACCTAGCAGCATGACAGCTGGACAAGGTGTCCACTATCTCCAATCTTATTTCTATTGGTGATGGAGATGCTGGTGAGGACTGTCACAGAAGAACCAAAAGACATGGAGAAAGAGAGAATCTCTTACTTTTGCCTATTTATGGATGGCTGCATACTGATGCCAGAAAATATAGCAACAGCCGGAACAGTTGGAAAGTTTCAGAAGAGCAGCAAGTGTAGAATGTAACCTAAAAATAGTTATGGTAAGAAATATGCATAAAGTGATGAAGAATCTAAAAAAGAGTTGAGATACAAGGAGATGATATCCCCAGGACTGGATGTATTAAAGACACTGGGCAAAACAAGAAGAGAAAAGATATCAGGATACAGCATGATATGGATATAAGAGAGTTAGGAAATCAGAAGGACAAAGTGAACAAAAATAGGCTGGATTATGTACTAAGGAATATAATAATAAATAGTGAAAAAATATGTAAATTGATCCAGAAAATGTGACAAACTCATACAGAAAAGAAGACCCACCAGAGCAATAGTGAAACAGATGGAGGGGACAGGTTCATAACCCAAAGACTGCCCATGCTCTGGAATAGACTTCCCATACATGTCAAGTAGAGCACCTCACTGGCCCTCTTCAAGAGAAATCTTGAGTGGATGGGAAATAGAAAGTTCATCCCAGGGATCACTGCAGTGGCTCTACTTGATAGAGGCACTGGGATCTAACGTTGGGCGGCACAATGCCAGGGCACTTCTATGGGCTAGGCTTGTTAAGGCTCCAGGCCCATTAGCCTAGTATACACCTATGAAGCTATAAAGATATAGATAGGGAGGAGGAGAGGAGGATTTTAAGAGATATGCTACAGCTTATAACACTGACCAGTGGTCAAGCAGAAAAGAACACATGAACATGGACTGGATCAGAGTGCAAAATGAGGTAGGACAAAGACAGAAAGGAGCCAGGAAAAGAGACATTGTATGGCTAGTGAAAACAACTTAGAATAGACAAGACTGAATGCATTAAATGGGAGACAGAGCTACAGAGAAAACTATGGGAGTCAGGCAGGAATGAAAAGAAGGATGGAAGGTAGAAAAGAGGGTTCTAGAATGATGAGGAAAAACCCTATCATCCAGTTAGTCAATTGAAGTTGATTAGTGTCAGGGTGTATCAAACACCCCATCCCCTATTCTTGTGTGAATAGATCCAGTCTGTGTGGAAGCTTGTGGTAATTGCCCCTGTCCATTTCCAAAAGAAGGAAGACCCATGGATGCCTAAGCTAGAATGGAGTTACCACAATGATCTCGAAGGATTCCTTCTGAATCTTCAGAAGTACCCTGGATATTAGTGGAAAGGGTGGAAAAGCATATATGAACATATCTGTCAAAGGAAAAGAAAAGGCATATGTCTTCCAGGCCTTCTTGCATGGAGTCCTGGAGCAAAATCTTGCCAACTAATTGTTCATAGAGAATGCAAAGGTCTGCTTCAGATGCACAGATGGATCAAATCTTGGAAGACCCCAGATCTAGTTTCTATTCATGAGGATCTGCCCTTGTCCTGCTCAGCTTGCCTGCCACACATGTTTGTTCTGATGGAATATAGGATGCCTGTAGAGTGAGACTGTGCTGTGAAGCTATTTCCCAAGATTACATGGCCAGCCTAGAAAGGTGTGCAACCTGGTTCCTTCCTGCTTATTGATGCACCACATAACTGTGATATAATATGAAGAGGGCCTAGGGACCAAAGATGATTCAGAGATTTGACTGCCTTGATAAGTGCAAGCCTCTCTTTTATATTTACGCATTTGAATGTGTCCTTGATGTTCCATGCACTTTGCACTTCTGTCCCTGCTGAAATTACTTCCCAAGCAAAGTCTGAGGTGTCTGTGGTGTTGGACTGCTTTGGAACAGGGAGGGAGGGAGAAAAACAGACTTGGATTTAGGGATATCTGTTGTTTCCGCCAAGTGATTTTCCTTCTGACAAACCCTGGCACTGGGATTTGAAAAGACAAAGGGAGTTGGTGCTGGGACCAAAGAGACTTCAGATACCACCATATCTTTCTCATGTGGAGTCTTACAATGGATATCAGAATCAAAGAAGCCATAAAACCCAAAATCCTGAGGTATTCCCTCGCAGTGACCAAAGTTTGAGTGGAAAACCCTAAAATCCAATCTAGATATACAGTGGATATAAAAAGTGTACACACCCCTGTATAAATGCCAGTTTTTGTTATATAAAAAAATGAGACCACAATAAATCATTTCAAAACTTTTTCCACCTTTAATGTGACCTATAACCTGTACAATTCAACTGAAAAACAAACAAATCTGTTAGGAGAATAAATATATAAAAATAAAAAGTGTACAATAAGCTGGTTGCATAAATGTGCATACCCTTAACTCACTAATACTTTGTTGAAGCACATTTTGATTTAATTACAACATTCAGTCTTCTTGGGTAGGAGTTTATCAGCATCTCACATCTTGACTTGGCAATATTTGCCCACTCTTCCTCGCAAAAGTGCTCCAAATCTATCAGATTGTGAGGAAAACTCTTGTGCACAGCCCTCTTCAGGCCACCCCACAGATTTTCTATTGGATTTAGGTCTGGGATCTGGCTGGGCCATTCCAAAACTTTAATTTTCTTCTGGTGAAGCCATTGTTTTGTTGATTTGGATGTATGCTTGGGGTCACTGTAGTGTTGAAAGGTGAAATTCCTCTTCATCTTCAGCTTTCTAGCAGATGCCTGAAGGTTTGGGGCCAAAAGTGACTATTATTTGGAACTGTTCATAATTCCCTCCACCTTGACTAAAGCCCCAGTTCCAGCTAAAGAAAAGCAACCCCAAAGTATGATACTGCCACCACCTTGCTTCACAGTGGGGATGGTGTTCTTTTGGTGATGCGAAGTGTTGTTTTTGCGCCAAATGTACCTTTTGGAATTACAGCCAGAAAGTTCAACATTGGTCTCATCAGACCATAATACATTTTCCCACATGGCTTTGGGAGACTTGATGTACTGTTTTGCAAATTTTAGCCGGCCCTGGGTGTTTTTCTGTGAAAGAAAAGGCTTCCATCTTGCAACCCTACCCCATATTCCAGACATATGGAGAATGCGAGAGATTGTTGTCACATGTAGTACACAACCAGTACTTGCCCCAAATTCCTGCAGCTCCTTCAGTGTTGCTGTAGGTCTCTTGGCAGGCACCCTGAACAGTTTTCATCTTGTCTTTTCATCAATTTTGGAGGGATCTCCAGTTCTTTGCAATATCACTGTTGTCCCACATTTTCTCCACTTTTTGATGACTGTCTTCACTATGTTCCATGGCATATCCAATGCTGTGGAAATTTTTTGTACCATTCTCCTGACTGATACCTTTCAACAATAAGATCCCTTTGATGTTTTGTAAGCTCTCTGCAAACCATGGCCTTTGCTGTAGCAGACAACTGAGTAAATGTCAGGAAAATCCTACTAGGACAACTGAACTTTATTTGGGGTTAATCAGAGTTTATTTAATTGATGGCAGGTGTGTACCCAAGAAGACTAAATGCTGTAATTAAATCAAAATATTAGTTTAAGGGTGTGCACACTAATGCAACCAGCTTATTGTATGTTTTTTTTTTATTTTTTATATTTATTCCCCTAACAGATTTGTTTTTCAATTGAATTGTATGTGTTCTAGGTCACATTAAAGGTGGGAAAAATTTTGAAATGATTTATTGTGGTCTCATTTTTTATATTACAAAAACCTGGCATTTTAACAGGGGTGTGTACACTTTTTATATCCACTGTATATCCATATTTTCCAGTGGAAGAAAAGCTCTTTGAACTGTGATGTCTAGCTGACAGCCCAGAAACACAATTCTGTGAGAAGGAGTCAAGAAAGACTTTGAAATGTTCTCTTGGAATCCCAACTTGTGAAACAGATCTTTCATCCAAGACAGAGATTCCTACAACTTTGAGAATGACTCTGCAAAGATAAGCAAGTCATCTAAATATGGAAAAATGTGGATACCTTGCAGCCTGCAATGAGCTATAACTGGAGCCAAACACTTTGTAAACACTCTTGGTGCAGTGGATAGTCCAAAGGGTAAGGCAAAGAACAGATCATGTGATCTAGACACACAAAACCTCAAGAAATACCTGAAATCTGGATGAATAGGGATATAATGATAATCATATTTTAAATCTAATGTTACAGAATGAAGAAGATGAGGTAACTGGATGTGAAGTGACATCATTTTGAATTTGGGCACTATCACAAACAGGTTTAGGAAAGAAAGATCCAGAACTGGTCTCCAAGCATTTTCTTTCTTTGGCACTAAAACCATCCTTGAATAAAACCCCTTTCCTGCTTGGAAAATGGGAACTGGTTGTATCAAGGACACATGAAAATTTAGAGTATTGTCTGGAGTATGATGAGACTTTTTGGAAGACAAAAGGGGGCGCCAGTGTTGGATGAGGGAACACAGTCTCTTAAATGGTCATTTTGACTTATTTGACTGTCCTTGGTATTAGGAGTTTATAGAATTCTTCTTGGAACCCCTTCCCATTTCTTCTTAAATGTCTGTTTACCTGCATTTTGTTGAGTCTGTTTATTTTATTTCTTACCAAAACTGCATAAGCAGCTAGAGAATTCCTTGGAAAATTTGGAAAAGGAGGGCTGAATAATCCTAGAGGTTTCCCATATCAGCTTACCCCTTTCATTACACTTTTTGATCACCTCTGCAGCATAGTGGCCAAAAGCTAAATCTCCTTTCAAAGAAGAATGTAAAATCTCATTTTGACATCATCTGAGAGGTTCTGAGAATGCAGGAATGCAAACCTCAGCAAAACATTAAAAGCAGCCATCATCCTTGAAGAAGTATCAACAGAAACATACACGCTCTGCATACGATAAGTAGTGATTTGAACAATGGATAAAACTAAATTATTTAAAGCAGATTTTTCTTCACAAGAAGAAAAACTGCAGACAAAACAGTCCATACTTTCACAATTAAGACAAACGTTAACATATGAGCCTAACAATTCAAAATTCTGAAAATCAAACTTTCTCAAGCATCCACTTTTTCCCATACTTATCAATAATGTTTCCAGCCTTTTAATAAATAGTAGGATTGGAATTAAGTATTTAGCAGCAGAAGGATTCATTAAAACTATAGCTGCTGGATTGGGTTTGGGAACAATGTGTAAAAATTAAAAGACTGAAGAACCTTATTCATCCTATTTGCCTTTTTAGGAGCAGCTGTCCGTCTATTTGGAAAATTGCAGATGGCAACACACACACACACACACACACACACACACACACACACACACACACACACACACATCCTCCAAGGCAGAAAACAAATGGGGGAATGGGTGCAGGTTCTGGAAATTCCTTTTGTAACAGCTTATAGTTTTTTTTCCGAGGGACTGAGAACACTGAGACATTCTAGAAACAGTTTCAGAGAACGAGAACCCCCCACACACACACACACATGAAGAATCAGAAACTGAGCTCTCCTCTAAGTCTGAATCAGAAATCTGAGGAGAAAACTCATATCTGTCACTTCATCCTCCTGTTCAGATTCAGAATTTGAATCTCTTCAGGAAAGGAAGTATTCCTATTTCTGTTACCAGAAACTACCTTAGAAGAAGAATCAATAGCCTGAATTAAACCCTGAGCCAGACCCAGTAAACTACTATTGTGTAAGCAAACTTGATGAGGAGTAAATACATGTTTAATTTTCTGCTTCTTTTTGACAGGAAAAAATGGGGCCAACAGTGTTATTAGTAGCAGCAGCAGCTTCTCTACTGATGGGCACAATATTCTGACAAAACAAGGAAGCTTCCTCATTCCCTCTCTCAGGATCAAGAGTGTCCCTCCCTTCCCCAGTGAGGGGATCCAAACAGTTGTGGAGGATGTGGATAACCCCTGGTCCGTAGTGGCTCTAGATGCTACACCAGAAGGATTTGGGGAAAAAGATGAGTGGTCTGAGGTATAACAAATGGTCTCAGCAGAGTCACCCACCTGTAGCTGAAGCAAATTGCTAGCCTGTACAGTTGCAAAGGCTGTTTGCTTAACTTTTTCTTTTTGTTATGAAAGCAGTTGCCCATCAGCTTTGTTTAGCTGCATGCCAGTTGGTAAATTATAACCTGAATAGGCATACTGGATCTCGTAGCAGATACTACAAATATCAAATTATATTAAAAAATAAAAAAAGTAGATACTACAAATGGGATAGGTTATTTTGAGCACAAAAAGGGAAATTGTCTAGGCTTAAAATGGGCTACAAGGGCAGACAGACTAGTACTTAACTATGAACCTATGAACCAAAGGATAATTCTTCCATGGGAGAATTGGGAGAAATTAATCCTCTTCCTTGGACCCCAGGACAAAAGGGGAATTCATTTGATAAGAGTAAGCCAGTTACTCCTTTCCAGAGTCCAAATCCAACTCTTCCTCAGAAGAATCAGGCTCCCTATCATGTTCTGAAGGAGCACAAGACCAGGGAACAGAAGCAGGAGCAGAAAATCCTTGAGGAGACTTTAAAGCCATAATGGCATTGAAGAGACCCTGAATAGAATCCTGCCATTTTTTTATTTGAATCCTTAGCCACAGGAGCCAAATGTCTTGTCTTCTACTTATTTTTAAGGGAATATCAGCCCTAACAAACCTGGGAGATTCATACCCCTGCCACAATTTAATGACAGTACAAGGAACCTACTATCTACAAAGAATTTGGGGAATCCCCCTAGGCATCTCTGACATGATCAACCTGGGTTCCCCCCCTCCTCATCTGCAGCAGATGTAGGCACAGCCTTAGCAGACACATGGGTAGGTAACTCTTTGTTGGCCTCCAACTGGATCATGATAGAGGGAGGTGATGCCAACACTGAACAGCAACAGAGTCAACACAAGCCTTTTTATCTATTTTTCTTTTAAATGGTAGCTGAATGTCAGGGTGGGTGGATTCAGTGGCCATGGTACCTAAGCCAAAAGTTTTAAGTGCTGGTTTTCTAAGTAAACAGAAAGGGACATTTGGCTATATTATTTTGTACAGACATATGACAAATCTCACACTGGGTATGGTCATGGGTAGCACCCAAACAAAAATAGGCATCTATCCTTATGGGGAAATGGCCTCCCACACTCACATTTTCCCTTCCAGGATGACATCAAACTAAAACAATGAGTGAGAAGGTCACTGAAAAACCAATCATTAAAAGCAAAATGAAAACTCTAGCAAAGCCAGAACTTTCACTGAGTGACCTCCCAAACCTCTTGTATCAGAGGCACATGGGATATATGCAAATGATTCTTATGAACATCAGGTGTTTCAGCTCATTGGCGATTCTGAATGCCCATGACTTGTTACATCGTTTTACTCAACAATTTCAGGCCAATAAAGCCAAAACCCACTAGCTGTGGATATGCATATTTTGGCCTTCTTATGACCTCGTCAGCACAGCACAAGCAGAGTGCTTAACTAAGCATTAGAAACACAAGGCTGCTCTACCCAGCTGATGTCCATTATCATTAGGGTCACTGCAAAAATATCCCAAACTACAACCTAAAACAATGAGTGAGAAGGTCACTGAAAAACCAATCAGTAAAAACACAATGAAAACTCTAGCAAAGCCAGAACTTCCACTGAGTGACCTTGTATCAGAGGCACATGGGATATATGCAAATTATCCTTATGAACATCAGGTGTTTCAGCTCATTGGAAATTCTGAATGCCCCTGACATGTTTTGTTGTTTTACTGGGAAATTTCAGGCTAATAAAGCCAAACCCCACTAGCTGTGGATATGCATATTTCGGCCTTGTTATGACCTCATCAGCACAGCACAAGCAGAGTGTTTAACTAAGCATTAAAAACACAGGGTTGTTATACCCAGCTGATAGCCAATGAGCTGAAACATCTGATGTTCATAAGGGTCATTTGAATATATCCCATGTGCCTCTGATACAAGAAGTCTGGGAGGTCACTCAGTGGAAGCTCTGGCTTTGCTAGAGTTTTCATTTTGTTTTTACTTCCAGGATGACATGTAAAAATGTAAGAAAAAGAAGAATTAGGAAGGAAGAGACCCCAAAGGAGTACTTATCTGCAAAAGGTCTGTAGATGAACCAATGCAGTAAACATCTTGTAGGCCAGATTCAAAGGTAGCATTCAGACTTGTGGCAAAGAAGTTCTGAGGATTAGGCACTCATACGTCACTTACATACCTTACACCTTGGGCAGTGGGCATACATCTGACGTACATCATCTGGAAGGACTAAATGGCTTTAGAATGCTGGCCAGGCATTCAGCTATCCACAGCAACAGTGATAAGGAAGGACATCCATGCTTATTTTTATGTAAACAGTAACCAAGGACAAACTGACAAAGAAATAAATAAATAAATGTTATGTCTGCCAGAAGGAATAAAACAAAATATAACAGCAAACCATATTGAAGAGAGGAACAAAAAGATGATTAAGGTGAAAGACAGCAATACGGCTGCATGAAGGAAGGTGATCTGTGAGTCAGAAGTGACTGGAGGGAGAAGGAAAAGGTTGTTATTAGAAAAGTAGAGTAAAATAGGGGAACTATATGGTCTGAACTTTAAAAGATGGGGTAAGGAAAGAGAAGAGTGGAGACAAAAAAAGAAAAGGGAGAAGAGAAGAGAAAAGAGAAGAGAAGAGAATAGAAGAGAAGAGAAGAGAAGAGAAGAGAAGAGAAGAGAAGAGAAGAGAAGAGAAGAGAAGAGAAGAGAAGGATGAGGAAACATGGAGTAAAAGTACAACTGGATAGCACATTATATGAAATAACACACACTAAGTAAATGATGAAAAGATAGACTGTACTTGACAGCCAACTTGGATCATAGGTCATAGGAGGTTACTAGGCTACTGGCCCTGAGGTCCTTATAAGCCTAGCCAAGAGTTTATCCCATGTTCAGGCAAGTCAGCACCCAATGCCCCTGTCCAGCAGGGACATGGATGGAATCCCAGGGGTGCATTTTCTGATTCCCATATAGTTATCCAGGTTGTAATTAAAAAGAGGTAAAGAGGTACTCTGCTTGACGTGGAAAGGGAGTCTATTCCACAGATGGGGGAGTCTCTGAGACAGAAATCTGTCCTGCCAACAAGTCCTGTTTATGTCACAGACTAGGTTGAGGCCACACATATAGGTTACTTGAGTGGAGCTTGACTTGCTGATATGCAGCAGTCCCATCAAGGTGGGGTCCGTGATCACCTTGTATGCCAGACAGAGGTCACCTCTGAGGATTCTTAATGAAACTGAGTAGAGGGATAGGGCTTTTAGCCTATCTGTGTATGGCAGATGTTTGAGGCCCTGGATTCTCCTGGTGAGGAACCTCTGTGGTCTCTCCAGCTGCTGCATGTGCTTTGCGAGGTACATGCTGAAAGGGGAATTATAGTCAATAATGGGCCTTATAAGGGAACAATACAATGATGTTATGACCTCCTTGTCCCTGGATGAGATACCCTTACTTATGAGGTGGGCCATGTAGAAGGCTTTCCGTACAATGGCAGCAACATGGTGGTCAAAAGTCAGGTTGCTATCAACCTGGGTGCCCAAATCCCTCACAACTGATTGCATGCTTAGGATGTTGTTATTTATGTGATAATTTGTGGGGATGTCACTCTCCCCAAAGGGAATGACGATGCATTTTTTGGCATTCAGTTTGAGGCCATGTTTCTGGCACCAGTCATTTGTCTGAGCAAGACCCTCTTAGAAGACATCCACATCACTAGGGGAATTGATGACAGCACCCAGCTTGCAGTCATCTGCAAACTTCGCCAGCCATAGCCTACTGGTTTTGGCCTGCACCTCAGAAAAGTATATTCCAAACAACAGAGGGCCCAAGACTGAACACTGGGGTACACTGCTTGTTACGGGTCTACTGCTTGAGGTGGCTTACCCTATTTTGACTAGGTGGGTTCTTATCAGTGAGCCAGTTTGCTACCCATCTGGTAACATACGGATTGATGCCTAGCTGAGAGAGTTTATCTATTATGCCCAAGTGGGGAATAGTGTCAAAGGCTTTGGCCAGGTCAAGGTAGGAGGTGTGCACCGTATTCCCCTCGTCCATGGCTTTGGTGACTGTGTCAAAAATGTCAACCAGATTTAACAGACATGACCACCTCTTGATGAAGCCAAACTGTGTGGGATCGAGTGTTTGGAGGTGGCCAATGTCCTAGTTAATGAGGTCCATGATAATCCATTCCATGGCCTTGTAGATCAGCTAGTTAGGCTGATGGGTCTATAATTTCCCAGATCGGTGGATGCTCCACCTTTGTGCAAAGGGATGACAGTGGCTGTCCTCCACTCAGCTGGGGTGAAGGCAGTACTCAGGCTTTGATTGAATAGGGCACCTAATGGTGCTGCAAGTTCCTGCTTGAGTTCACGTAGGCGGCAGCGTGGGATGTTATCGGGTCCCATGGAGACTGTATTTTTTGCCTTTGAGAGAGCAGTGATGACTTGTTCCCTAGATATAAGAGGAAGGAGGAGGTACTGGAGATGTCCTGATTTACTGATGGGGGGGACAGAGGCGTCATCTTTTGGAGTGCATGTGGATGTGTTTCTTTATTACCCTAATGGAAAATTCAATAAAAATAATTAAAAATTAAAACATGAGCTGGATATATTTAAAACGTATCTGAAAGAAATATGCTTGGATTTAATTAGCATAAACAGAAAGTTTACTATCTCCAAGAAGACTTTCAAGGCTTCTTTCATCATTGATAGGGGAAATAAATGTAAGGCCAAAACCTGAGGACACACCTATATACATATAATCCTTTAGACTCTTTAATTAAAGTGGCACATAGCAGACTCTATAGCAAATAGATGGCTTCGTTATATTATTGTGCATATGTACCTTTGCATATATCAACAGCTTTTGCCTTACTAGTCAAGAGTTAAAATTCTGTGTTCAATGCTCAGTGTGAAATATTGTCATTTACTGTCACATATGTTGTATTTGTCACGTGGCCCAGATCATGGCTGAAAATAGTCCTTGGACCAGTCCTCCAACCCAATTAACAAATGCAAAATAAATATATACTTAAAATAAGCATTATTCAACATATTTAACAATAATTGTGACACTGTTAAAAGCAAGAGCTGATGTTCCATGTATGACATCAAGATATCCATGAGAATGAACATAAACACAGAGAGTTAAGATGGCCTGACAAAGGTAAAATAACCATGTATCTGGCAGGTGGGGCTCAGTAAGAAAATAACATTAATTGCTATACAGATACTAATGAAGCATCCAAAAGCCAACTTCAAAAGGGGGACTCAAAGACAAGGAAACACATAAGGAAGACACCTGGAAGCCTGTCATCTAAAGTAATTTTACAATAGTATTACAGAATACATCAATGTAGTACCTAGGGCTCACAAACATGTGAGGTGATGTTGCTAGAAAGCTGAAGACATATAAGATAGACAGGCCACACAGTAGTGTCATTTAGTTTTAGGAAAGGTAGCATTTTATATAATGCAAGCATTATAGGGGTCTCCATATTTAAATAATATAATATTGCTCAAGATTATTCCCAAGCAACAAACAAGGAGGCATACCATAAAGACATTTGGATAAAAAGATAAATAATGCATTGTTATAAATAAAGGACACATGAGTGTATGAAATGGGAAGTTCTTCGAACTTAAATTCAAATAATTTAAAAAAAAACATGGGTACAAGACTAAAAGAGAAAGAGGGAAGACAATGCATGATAAAAACAGACTTTGTTACAATGGAATTAACTTACTTTCAATGTCATAAATTAAATGCTGGTGAAAATGGCGAAGAGATGTGGTAAACAGTGAAAGCAGGGGCATGCAAGATATACACCATATAGGCCATGGTGTACATATTATTTTATGAGGGAACAATATTATGATCTACTCAAAGCCAAGTTATCACTCTGCATAAATGAAACAAGTAGGATACAACTGAGCCCCAAAGAAAGTAAATGTGTCTACAATGATATATGTCTGTTATATTACCAGGTGTCCAATTGATTATCTATGAGATGATATTTTTACAAGGTGTGAAATTAAATGTCTATAATATGACAGTCTATTTATTGCACTTTTAGTTACATATGTAGGATAAATGCAGTAAAACAAAGGTCAGTTATTTACAGCCTGGTATACAGATTGATTGATTGGCATTTGTTTACTGAGAAAGTTCAACTGGCCAAGTGTGCCCATTTTCAGCACTGGCCCAGGGAGAAAAGCTCCAAATACATACAGTATTCTCAGCTAGAGTGTCTTCTGTGTGGAGGCATACATGAATGGGGCGTGCCTTCGTTGAAGGTAGTGCATCAGGACCAGTAACCCGGTACGTAAAAATCCACTACCAATCATTAGTGGACCGGAGTTCCGCTGTGGCGACCCCTAACCGGGAAAAGCCGAAAGACACAAACAAATAGATTCAAACGGGCTCAAGTTAAATACTAAACAGATTCATACAGACACAAAGAAAGTCTTAACAGTTTAACAGTATTACAACATGTATACAGACGCAGACTTAATACATTGTATTGAAATTCACTCTGGTTTTATATAAATTGCAAGAGCTGGTTGTTTGACTATACATGATATAGTGGGGTAAGACTTTATCTGTAAAAAGGATAAAGAAGTATTTGAGCAGGGAAATTAAATTTCACAGGTGTAGAAGGTGTGCATGAACAGAGAGCTGAGTAGTAAGTAGCACAGGAGGGAAAGATGATAGGTGAAGAACGAGTGCACAAGCAGGGATTTGAGTAGTAGAGCAAGGAGAGAAAGATGATGACAAAGATAACAGGAAGATTAGATGCACAGGAGATGTAAGAGGGAAGGTGAGTGAGAAGAGGTTAGGATGAGAAGCATATACATATGGGGAAATGGCAGCATTTATTTAGTAGGGAGCGTGTAAAAAGTTCTATATTAAGGAGTAGGGGAGGGCAGATAAAAGCCTGCATGCAGAATGCAGAATATCAGCCTGGGTTACAGCATGATCAGATCCATGATTTATGCATTTCTGGCCACACCCCTGAGTGAAAAGGTCAATCAGACACCCAGGGGATAGAATCTTTTCATCTGATATTCCCTACATAATGGTTTTGTGCTCTGACAGTTGTGTATCATCATGTCAATTCATGTTGATATAAAATACTTTAATTTCAGGAACTAAGCAAACTTCAAAACAGGACTGTGTGTTTAGCTTCTTTCTCTCCCATAAAATTATCCACATTCAGCCCTTGTTTTCCTTATGGTTAGCATATCTGTGTTATCCCTAATGCTTATCCCAAAGGTTCATCTTCACACAATACTCATTTTTATCAGGTCATATAGTATTGGTTCACTTAAACATGAAAAATAATGGCTATTGCTATCTTACTTACCAGAAATATTGCAGTGCTCTTTGCAGGGAGACACAGTCACAAAATGGCTGCATTTTTTATAAATACTTTGCATCTACATATGACGGACAGTGACGATGCTCACATCTCATTGCATTGAAGAAACCATGGGTCACCCTGTTTACAGCCTTTACTGGACTAAGCCAAATGTTAATCAGTTTATTTTCTCCAACCCTGAGGAAAACATCTTCATGGCATTCAGTTCCCCTACAGTGGATTTCCAGGATTCCAAATTAAAGTCAAAACCTACGATCCTGGCTCACTCTATAACAATTATACTGCTCCCCAGTGAGTAAACTTCTCATTACCATGTTTTGTATCACACACTGACAGTAGGAGACTAAGAATCTATGCAGTCTGCCCAGGTTTTGCAGGTAGCCCAGGACAATTATCCTTCCCTGTTTCTCTTCTCAAGCCAAGTATCCTAACCTTTTATTTAATACTTCAACTGTCTCAGCCTCTGCAACCCATTTGGATAAATCATTTTACATATTTACTACCCTGTCAGTGAAGAAATTATTCTGAATGTCCAGGCTGAACTGAGCAATTTTTTTCCCCTCCTCTTATGCTTCAATTTTTCTGGTCATCCCAGTGACTTTGTCCACTACCAGCTCAACTCAATCCTCCTTCCTTCCCTGGACTACTCTGAGCTACCTGGGGCTGGCTAACTGACATGTCCTTTCCAATCCATTCTGTCCCTCTTACCAAATTTAATCCCACCATGCTCCTGTGTTAATAAAATGTGTCATATCATGCACTCTCTCTCTTCTACTTAAAACAGATAAAGATCCCCTAAGTATATCTTCATAAGCATTCTTTTTGTCCCCTCACAATCCTAGCTGCCTTTCTTTTTATCTTATGTAGCAATGTAATTGTCTTCCTTCTAAAAAGTTTCCAGAATTGTACTAATGTACTGTAGCACTGCAACATGTTAAGTGCTTATTTTGGCTAGAGGTCAAAGTTTCTTTTACTAGTTTTACTCTTTTCACTGCATAAAACACATGCATTGTTGATGCACTGTATTTCTCAGCTAATCCTGTAGCAGAACTCATTTTATTGGTGTCAGACTGATGCTTTAAGTAGTATA
This sequence comes from Protopterus annectens, assembly GCF_019279795.1. Classification (NCBI taxonomy): domain Eukaryota; kingdom Metazoa; phylum Chordata; order Ceratodontiformes; family Protopteridae; genus Protopterus; species Protopterus annectens. Next base: position 358,612,196 of record NC_056736.1, read on the forward strand.
TCTTTCTGTCAACTGCTACAACAGTTCATGAATTGAAAGAATACCAATCTACAGACTACCCTGAATTTCAGTTTATAAAACATATTGGAAGTTTTATAATCACAGTAAGGTAATTTATGTACTTATTTTAAATAGGACAGAATGCACATGAAAAGAGATAATGTGTCTTTGGGTATACTGTAGATAACAAAGGCAGTAACTATAAAATCAGTAAACTATTCTACTTACACTAAACATACTCCGAACTATTTCTTTTCGCTTACAGTATAGTGTTCTAGCACTCCTCACAAACTCCTAAAGAAAGATTAAGCTGACAAGAAAGTAATTTTAAAATCACACTTTTTCATACTTACGTTTTTGTACAAGATCTAGCACACTGTCAGGCCCAACATTGCAGTCTTGAAGAAGTTCCCAGCTTTCTAGTCTTCTTTCTCCATATTTAACCCATTGCTTATCCGGAGCTGATGCAATAAATCCTTTAAGCCATAACCTCAGGTTCAGATGGCCCACGGTTTCAGATCCAAGCACATTCACTACCATCTGGTGTCCCTCATAATGTCTCACTGTAATCAGAAAAGGTTTTCCTCCATCATCTGGCACTGGCAACAAGCTGAGGGCTGAGTCAGGTTTTATACCATATTCCAAAAGGGATTTGGTCCCATCTTCCAGGATGATTCCCTCTTCCATCTGATACAAGACCATATTCTCAGCCCGTCTGAGTTGCTGCATGTATTTTTTCAGAGAGCTGACAGTCGGGGATCCTGTCACAAAAACTGGGAAGAATGTGTCAATTACAAATCCTGTCACATAGACAACAAACTCTCCATTTTCCAAACTGTGCCCCCTGCAGCGCCTAAACAAGCTCACACATGGCTCAAATCTACTATAACACGGTGACCAAACAAAATCTGCTATGCTTCTCATATCACATAGTGGAGGTCTGCCTTTGTAAGACAGGGTCATGTCTCTAGCCAGCAGCCCTGTGCATCCTGAGTTCTCTAACTCAGACTTGAGCCTCGTTAAAGAATCACTTTGCTTTATTTGAAATAAACCAGTTTTCTTCCAGTCTGGTCCTTTCAGTGTCACTGACAGCTGCTCAGAGTCATTCATCTCTAGCTGGTTCTAGTGTTGTAAGTAGTAGATAGGTACAAGGACTCTCACATGAGGATGCATAAAAAATGCAGACAAAGTCCCACTATGAACAACTGAACCAAGAAGCACCAGTTCAAGGATTTACAGAAACTGAAAAGACAGTCAAAGAGACAGACTTTGTAGCAGAAACTTTGATTTTAAAGTTCAAAAAGTGCCATTTCACTGCTATCAATACTAATAAATGTAGGATTTTTGTTACGGATGTACAGAAGTGAAAGAAAACAGCTCCTGTCCCCGCCTCCAAACATACCTACTCTCATCAATGACCCACTTCCTGGATATTTCTCAAAGCTCCTATACAATACTTCCTGTGGTTTCCTATTTCAGTAAAACTGGCATATCCAGCTCTATGAAGTGTTTTGCCTTCTTATTGTATCTCGTATGTACATACATTTTAGATACAGCAGTGTCATTGTGAGCTAATGAGAGTGACAGAGATCTTACTTTCACAGGGGGAAAAGCAGTAAGATTCTGTGCTCAATACAGGGCTTTATTTTTTATACATACACTTCTCTAGCTTGCCTGCCCTAAATAAACTAATATTTACCATCTTCAACATGCAATCATTATTTTGTGGGTTTGCATTGCTTTGACATGAATCCACTGAGTTCACTGTGTGGTATGGACTGATGACTATTAAACATTTTACTAGTAAAGATATTCAAATCAGCTACTTACTTCAACATTTCAAGAGGGAACTGGACATTCCTGAAGGTGTGTGAATAGTTTTATAAATTAACTGTATTTTTATAAATTAAATGTAATTTGGCCAGGTAGATGGTGCTTTGCAACAAGTGTCAGTGATGATGACAGTTTCCATATTTTTTTAATGATTGGTTATTTTATTACATAGAAAAAGAACGCAGACCTAAAAAAACATGACTATAATAAGTCCAGTAGTTCCTACCTGCCAATTATTTTTAGTTTAATCTAGTTGCATTCTATGTTCAAGTGTGAGCTCTCCTTTCAACTGATACTCTTTTGATGCTCTTTGAATTTTTTTTCCAGTGTTAATCCCTCCAGCTGGAGAAAAGGGATGCCGTCATAACAAAACAACAAAACAGTCACTTTCATACATCCATTATTTTTCAGTAAATTTTATATCTCTGTTTTAAATCTCAGCTGACTGTCATTATTGATTTGAGGGGTGATCCACTGAGAGTGCTATTTTCATAAATATACCAAGTAGTTATATTAATTTTCCAGTACTGACACTGCAGTGCAGCATAACGGGGGCACAGCTCTCCATAATGTGCATTCCTATGACACTAAATCTCTATCTAAGGGAGAATATAAAATCTAATTTTTACATCATCGGGGAGATTCTGAGAATGCAGCCAAGCAAAACTCCTTACAACAGTACCAAGTGACCATAGCTCTGGAAGAAGTAAAAACAGGGTACTTATGTATTATCGTAACCACATTACAGTACCAATGCGGTATCATCAGAGTTTATAAGAGCCGTTAAACAAAATCCGAAGTGATAAAAGACGATGAGGGAAATATTTTTTTACCATTGCTTTTGGGCTCTGCAAATCAACAACTCTGGACTGCTTATATCACTTTAAAGAGTTAAAACGGTAGTTGTACTGTGTCATTTCTTTCAAAAAAACTCACGATAATCGAATTACCATTATTACCGTTATTATACAAAAGGCCCGACATGAGACTTAATTACATGAATGTGAAGACAACTACAGTGTGTGTTTTTCATATTACTAATGTGAGACAAGTTAGTATGTTTCTCAGTCATATGCTGTTGACTGGTGGCCATCACAGTCTGAAAATGAAGTGACATAAGTTACTAAGTTTTATTATACGTGGATGAATAGACATCTCACTTTGTTAGTTTAAGGGTACTTATGATGATATTCTTTAAGGACTAGACACTAAACTGGCACCAAGTGTAAAGTACATTTTGTTTTGTGATTTAGTGTAAGATGTGTGGTCGTCTACTAATTGTACTTTTGACTTTTTGCTCTTGACTCTCGGGATGCTAAAACATTCCTAAAGCAGGAGGCGTTAATACATCAGTCATCGATTTGCTTTCCCATTTACTTTCCTTTCTTACTCTGACTTTCTAAATTTCTGACACTTCAGTGACATACACCACTTCCCAACACAGTTTCACTACATATTTCTGCAGGGGAATGTCTTGGAGCTCAGCCACTTCTCCTGCTCGTAATGTGGTTGCGATAATAGGTAAGTACCAAAAACAGAGTTATATATACATGCTGCAAACAATGAGTAGAGACTTGTGCAATAGAAGAAATTAAGTTATTTAAAGTAGATTTTTTCCTCAAAGGAAGAAACTGTAAATAAAACATTCTACAAACCTTCACACTTTGACAGAACAAATTTTAATATATGAGCCTGACAATTCAAAATTCTGAAAATCAACGTTGCAGAAGAGTATACTTTTCCCCATACCTACTAAAAATTTTCCCATCCTTATTAAAGGACTGAGGAACAGTATACATCCTATCTGCCTTTTTAGAGGCAGCTGGCTGACTAACAGGAAAACTGCAGGCAGTAACAAACACGTTGTCTAAAGTAGGCAGAACATGAGGAATAGGTGTAGGTTCTGGAAAATCATTCTGTAACAACTTAAAGTATTTGCTGAGGAACTGAGAAACTTTAGTGTGTTCTCCCTAGTCAATAGTCTCAGAGAAAGAGACTCCTCCACACACACACACACACACACACACACACACACACACACACACACACACACACACACAGGAAGAATCACAAACTGAGCTCTCCTTTGAGTCTAAATCAGACATCTGAGGACAAAACCCTGAATTCATCCCTGCATCTTCCTGTTCAGATTTAGAATCTTGAATCTCTTCAGGTAAAGAGGGATCCCTCTTGCTTTTAGCAGAAATTACTTTACAAGGATAAAGAGCCTGAATTAACTCCTGAGCCAGTCCCAGTAAACTATTCCAATCCAAAGAAATTTGAGGAGGAGTAGAATCATACTTGGTTTCTGTTTCTTTCTGAAAACAAAATGGGGCCAACCATGTTACTAATGGCAGCAGCAGCTTCCCCAGTGATAGGCACAATATTCTGGCACAACAGGGAAACCTTCTCTGTTCCCTGTCCCCAGACAGGCAAAAGTGGCTCTGCCTTGCCCACTGAGGGGACTCCATAGAGGACATGGCTAACCCCCAGTCCATAGTGGCTATAGCTGCTATACCAGAGGGATTTGGGGTAAATGATGGTTGGTTTGAGGTGCAACAAATGGCCAGAGCAGAGTCTCCAACCCATGGCTGAGGTAAACTGCTATCCTGCTGTGGTGGAAAAGGCTGTTCGCTTAATTTCTTCTTTTTGTGGATGAAAGAATGACTGACAGTGAAACCAGTAGTCTGTTTTATGGTCAAGCCAAAAATGGTTCTTCTTAACCAGGGCAGGAAAGCAGTTAATGCTGATAAAATTACCAATCCACAAAAATTACTTTTTTGACAGTAAAAAAAAAAAAACAGTAAAAAACACTTTAATACACTATGGCAGCCCCACAATGGAAAGATAAACACAATTTATACATGTCAAATATGTTTACAGTTAATTTACAGCACGTTTAAACTAACAGAAAGAAATGAGTGCTCCATTTAAAAGAACTTTATAGCCTTCAGAAAGTCTACAAAATAACAATACTCATAGCTTTAAAATAAATTTCCTGAAGAGGAAAACAATAAAACATTAACAAAATTTAAGAAAATAGAAGGTTTTTCTCCCCAAAAGGAACTTACCTGCCCAGCAAAGAAAAGCACAAGCTAACCATCAACCCTCAAAAGCCTCAGAGGAGCATACTCTTCGACAGAAGAAAAGCTCTGAAAGGCCTTGCACCCAAACTTGATTTTTAGTCAGCTTAGCTTGACCTGTTTGACAATTTAAGTGCATAGAAGGTGCTCTGGATCTTTGGAAGCTGGCTGACCATTATATCCTTGGCAGGATATAACTCAAATTGCTAAGTCTACTCAGCAGTGATCAATATGAAGAATATTAAATAGTTCTTTAATAAAAGGCAAGTTCATAATTAATGACAATATGTACTGTTAAGCACTTGTCATCACATGTGCTGCTGTGCATGGTTTAACAATGAAGTAATATAAAAGGATACATCATGTAATCATAGAATTAATAACAGGAATCATGGAATGATTAGCACCAATGTTAAAAATATGAAAATTAAAAAAAACTGAAGCCATTTACTATATCCCTGGGTCCAGCTCTATTGGCATAGAGGGATAAAGCCCTCACTATGGCCTAGATGGCCCAAGTTTGATTAGAGACTCAAGCATCTGTTGGAGCTGGAGTTAGGAAGATGAACATGCCTGTCCAAAGAAGGGGACAAAAAAAAGGACCATCCAATATCACAGTTCCTCAATGGAGGGTCACTGATGTAAAGGGCAGCCCGAGGGTGAGCATTTAGCAACCAAGCTGCAATCACAGTAACCATAACTGCATATGCACAGGAACATGCACTCTCATGGGGACAGCATAATGGCTCTTTCAATGAAGTGGGGGTCACTTGTCCCCCAGCCAGGGGTGGGCTGTGGCCCATAATAAATAAGACCTCATTGCCAAGATAACTGCGAGGCCACTGTCTTCCACTTAGGTGACTAGTACAGCTGCTTCTCGAGTGAGTTCTCACTTTCACAGGACAACACACTGGACAGTGGAAGGAATGGGCTTGGCTGTTGGATGAGGCTTGATGATCAGCAGGCACATTACAGAAAAGTATGGAGAAAAAAATAACAGTATGTCAAGAAGCAAAGCAATAATCATCCAATGCGATAAACAGATACAGGTTTGCAGTACATAAAAGGGAGCATGATATTAAATATTCATAACAATGAATGGATACACGCTTGCAGTATGTAAAAACATAAAGTGTTAACAAGTATGGTATTGATAAATCCTGCTACTGATTTTAGGTACAATTCATAATTTCTGATGCATACTTTGACACGCAGAGTGTAAAAGTTTGGTACAAATTGTGTAAAGGTTTGATAAACAGTATGTAAGTGTGATATGCAAATACCTCTCCACTGTCTAGATTTTCACAGAATCTCCAGATTTTTGCCTCATATTTTTGGTCTGTTTCTCTTTAAAATGTTGGTATCTGGAAAAATCATTGACAACTGAAGTTACTACATAATAACATGCATTTTAATTTCAGACTTCATATCATTCAGAAAATGCATACTAATGCAAAACATGTCATTCTAGCAAATGTCTAAGTCTCTAAGAGCAATATTTGTGCATTAATTGTTTATTTATTGACATTTTATTACCAGGAAAGTCTGACTGGGTAGGAGCCCATTTTCAGTGGAGGATGGGGAGAAAAGCTCCAAAGTATATCTGAATATTAGTATTTAAAAATTGGCCCTGATTTTGGGCCTTTTTACCCCAGATATGTTTTGGCTTTATCCAGATTTCTTGTGCATAGAGTTTGAGGGTATCGTATGCAGTGTGCGATGTATAAAGTCTGGTGCACAGTGTGTAAGTATAAAACACAGTATTGGATATATAAATCCTGAAGCACAGTGTGTAAGTCTGATTGGGTTGGGAGGGTGGCCTAATGGTTAAGGTGTTTGCCTTACAAACACAAGGTGCAGGGTTTGAGTCTCACAAGGGATAATTGGCTAGGCTTAAAATGGCTCGCAAGGGCAGTTAGCTTAGTACTAATCTATGAACCTATGAACCTATGATACGCAGTATAAAATATATACCATCTGGTCTACAGTATGTATGCATCATACACAGTGTGGGATATATAAACTCTGGTGCACACTGTGTAAGTGCTATATGCAGTGTGGGGTAGATAAAGTGTAGTGCACAGTGTGCAAGCATGGTACATATTTTAAGTGTGATATGCAGTATGATATTTATAAAGTCTGATGCACAGTGTGTAAGTCTGATATGCAGTGAGAGATATATAAATATCTGGTGCACAGTATGTAAGTGTGATATGCAGTGAGAGATATATAAATATCTGGTGCACAGTATGTAAGTGTGATATGCAGTGAGAGATATATAACATCTTGTACAAAATGTATAAGTGTGACACACAGTTTGAAAATATAAAGTCAGGTCTACAGTATGTATGTATGTGTCATATGCAGTGTGGGATATATAAAGTCTGGTGCACAGTGTGTACTAAGTCTGGTACATGTGTAAAAGTGATACATAGTGTGGGATGTATAAAATCTGGTAAACAGTATATAAGTCTGATATACATGCAAGTGTGGTGCACTGTGTGAAATATATAAATATGGGTACATAGTACTAAGTGTCATACACAGTATGGGCTATATAAAGTCTGGTGCACATGTAAGTATGACACAGTATGAAATTTATAAATTCTGCTGCATAGTGTGTAAGTGTGATAGGCAGTGAGAGAGATATATAACTTCTGATGCACAGCGTGTGAATGATATAACAGTGTTGAATATATAAAGTCTTGTTGACAGTATGTATACATCATACACAATTTGGGATATATAAAGTGCAGTCCACAGTGTGTAAGCCTTGTATGTGTGTAAGAGTGGTACACAGTTTGCACGTCTGATACACATGAATGTATGATACACAGTGTGAAATATATAAATTCTTGTGCACAGTATGTAAGTGTGATGCACAGTGCTGAACATATAAAGTCTGGATTACAGCATGTACATGCTATACACAGTGTGGGATGTAAAGTTTGGTGCACAGTGATAAAGTCTGGTACACATGTAAGTGTGATATGCAGTACGAGATTTATAAAGTCTGGTGCACAGTATGTAAGTGTGACATGCAGTGAGAGAGATATGACATCTGGTGCACAGTGTGTAAGTGTGATACACAGTGTTGAAATTATAAAGTCTGGTCAACAGTATGTATGTGTTATGCATACTGTGGGATATTTAAAATCTGGTGCACAGTGTGTAAGACCAGTACACATGCAAGTATGATATATAGTGTAGTATATATAGTTCTGGTGAATAGTGTTATACACAGTGTAAGTTATATAAAGTCTGGTGCATAGTGCATAAGCATGTTACACAGTGCTGGCTATATAAAGTCTGGTGCACATTAAGTGTGTTACACATTGTCAGCTATATAACTTCTGGTGCACAGTGTGAAAATGTGATATGCAGTGAGAGATTTATAAAGTCTGGTACATGTGTAAGTGTGATAAAGTGTGGATATAGAAAGTCCATCACATCGTGCATGTAAGTCTGAAATACCAGTATAGTTCTGATATATAGAGGGGTATCTATATACTGGAGAGGATGTTAAGATGTATTTCATACTACAAAGTAAACAGGGTAACAAGTAGAATCTTATCCACAGTAATGGCAGATGCACAATTCACAAACACACACATATATATATATATATATATATATATATATATATATATATATATATATATGTCGGCATATGCTCCCTTCACAATATAGTGAAATAAATGGTGCAGTGAACAGCAGCTGAGCATATCATTAATTTCAGTGGCAAACTGAGCACCACATTTAAAGACATGCTGCTTGGCACCATACTCCATACAGTTGTGAACAGTGCAGGACATATTCTGCATAGTTAGGATTAGTCTGTTATCCATAGTTATACAACATTGTAGGCTATATGCCAATACATTGCCAATGAGGTAGTAAGATGTGAGGGTTTACCTTATTTAAAGAGCAGGCAGTAGAACAGGCTGTGTATCCATGTTATAAATAGCACAAGAGTAGCTCAGGAATTGTGAGACACTAAAATCCAATAGTATTGTAAGCTGAGACCTAAGAACAATGTCTGGAACCTGCTATGCAGACACACAGTTAGTTGGCAGCAGGCTGCATAGCTATATCTGATGTGCACCATTAATGTTAGCACTATATGCAGGAATGAGCAATGCAATTCAAAAAGTTTTACAGCTCCATGCTGTGTGCACTATACATTCATATGTGTTACCACTTATTTGCAACCCACTTGTCTTTTGTATTTTATATGGTTCTTACCCATTTGTAGCAAATGGTGGAAGGTTATATATACCTGTGCAAAAAGGTTTTTATGCCTTTTCCTGGCTGCAGGTTCTAGATTAATAATGAGCCCTTAAGGCAGTATTTGAAACTATTTGGTTCATTTGCAACTCCTGTAATCTCTGATCAACACATTGACCCATGGCAAAACCTTTCATCCCCTCCCATTTGTAAGTTTCAAATTCTATTTTGGGCATCTGTCTCCATATTTCTGTTTTCAGCAAACACAATCTGGAAGGCAAAATTATTTTCAAGATCTATGATATTATGACAAAAAGAAAAGAATCTGTCTTGGACAGCAGCAGCTTAACATAGGAGTTAATCTCTGGAAGTTGCATTGAATCTTTCCAGACATTTTTCATTCAGTTTAGTTGTGGCTGGATGGTAAGATACTAATGGAAAAACTGTTCAGTATTTAATTCATTCTTATATCTTAATCACTGCATAATTAAAAGATATAAAATGCACAGTTATTACAAAGAGTAGCACTTAAAAATCACTAGAACGATAAGCAACTAATTAAAATTATGGATAAAAAATCAATAAAAATTATTCTGGAATTAAAAAGTACTCTTCCAAAAAGATGATAATTAAAGGAAAACTTCACCCTAGAACTAAAAAAAAAAAATTGTCTATCTTTGTTTCCAGACCTATTTTAACACCTCAAAAATCACTCCAAGTGCTTTATTTGCAATTTTATCCTGTTTACCACAGCATGGCTACTGATGAGGCTTGATATATCAATATGACCTTTTTCTCCCTCAGCTCTTTCTCTTTCCCATAAAGCATTTCAAGTCTTCTTTCTATGACTCATGCTTGACATAAGGAAGTAACTGTGAATCCCCATGCCATTGACATATAATGGGATATGTGTGACTCAATGTTATTTTGTATTCCTTCTGTAAGAGGGTGCTTCTTTTCTGTTGCTAATCACCCTCACTTATGTTTTGCTCAGAGCTTGTTTTACATTATATGTTTAAGTTATCCAGCTGCAGCCAGAGAAGTAGCTAAATTGGAAGCTTTTGTTCTAGGTTTTCTTTTGTAGTCTAAAATGAATCAACAGTCTCCTCCCCCACACTACTGCAGAGGTGTTAAAACTGTCACTGCAATTCACAGCTCATAATTGAAAGGAAGGGACTTCCAATCTAAATTTCTTCTCCTCTGCCTGCAGTAGAAAGATATATTTATTTAAATACTTCCAATGTATTTTTGGAAGCAAGTTTCAGAACCTACTTGATTATTTAGGTGTCTTTTATTACTAGTGACTTTTGATTTAACCCTAATTATGTCTACAAGACATTATTATGTTAACCTATTTTTGTGTACCCATTTCTTTAAGAGGAAGAGCTGTCTTGTGACAATGTTTCTGTAATTTCCTGACATTTTTATTTTTATTTATTTATTTTATTTATTTACTTTTGTTTTCCGGGAAAATCTGATTGGACATAGGTCCTTTTTCAGCCAAGGCCTGGGGAGAAAAGCTCCACACAAAGATACACAGATACAAACTAAGTACAGAATTAATAATAAAAAGTTAATAACATTGATATATATATATATATATATATATATATATATATATATATATATATATATATATATATATATATATGCAAGTGGACAATGAAAAAGTAAACAATGCAAAAGCCTTGATCATAAAATAAGAGTAAACATAGTTACATGAGGATAGTGGAAATATAGTGAGAATACATTCATGTATATATAGGAACATAGGTTACGTCAGGGATGGCACATATTGGAACATTAGTATAATAGTAACAGTTCCAGTGATGATGAAGTTATAATGCTTACTGGACATAACAGCTATGGCTGTAGACTGAATCAGATATAACGTTGTGTTTGGTGAGATGGAGGAAGTGGGTGCAGAGACTGGGAGGTAAACAGCAGGGGAAGATTGAGGAGTGAGGCAGTAGATAGGGTAGGTAGTATAGATGGAAGTAGATGTTGGGTACATGTCTTAGGTGATTGTGATGAGGTCAGAAGATTGAGGAGTGAGGCAGTAGACAGGGTAGGTAGTATAGACGGAAATAGATGTTGGGTACATGTCTTAGGTGATTGTGATGAGGTCAGGTCTTAAAGAAGTTAAGAAATATACAATACTCCTACAGCCAGCAAATGAGAGATAGAAATGAAATGTGGTGGGTGTATAAGAGGTTGGGGGGTAGAGAAAGAGGGTCTCTAGTCTGGCTTGGAGCAAGGGCATAACCAGTGTGTTTTTATCACAGCTTTGAAGTGGTTGTATGATTGTATTGAGGTAATTGAGGGAGGGAGAGTGTTCCATAATTTGGATATTATGCAGGAGAAAAGAGCTTCCCCAGCTGAGTTTTTGGCCTTGGCTACTTGAAGTTGTTTTTTGCCATTGGAGCTTAGTGGTCTGGTGGTACAGTAGGGATGGAGTAGGTTTTGGAGGGATGGAAATTTAAGGGGCTTGTTCACTAACTTTTGAGTGAAGGAGAGTTGATTTAAGTGAAGTAATTGAGGGAGTTAGAGCCAGTCAAGTTCAGTAAGAGATATACAGTGCTGACTGCGATAGATAGCCCCAGTGGCAAACTTGGCGATTTTGTTGTAACAAGACTAAAGTTTATTTAGGTCGGTTTGTCTTAGTTTGGTAAATATCAGAGAGGCATACAGTAGGGTAGAGATAAGGTAGGAATTGGCAACTGAGATTCTGGCTGTTTTGGTGAGGAAATGTTTATTTCTGTACAGATCCCCTAGTTTTTTGTGAACTTTTTTATGGTCTGAGAAATGTGAACGTCAAATTTGAGACAGTTGTCAATTTCATCACTTAGTAGTTTGGTATGTTCTGTTGGGGAGATGATGGTCTTGTCGTTGGCTGAACTATTAAAGTGGGGGTTGGTTAGGTTAGATTTTGAGGACTGGAAGATGGGGAGTTTTGTCTTGTTTGGGTTGAGTATTAATTGGGCATTAGATAGCCAGGATTCTACAGAGGTAAAGCCATCCTGAGTAATCTTTTGGAGTTTGGGTAGCAATTGGGCTGAGCAGGTTAAGGTGGAGTCATCTGCATACTGTATGAGAGGGGCCTGTTTGGTGGCAGTGTATAGATTATTTGTGAAGAGTGAGAAAAGTAGGGGTCCAAGGATAGGTCCTTGGGGAACAACGAGTGTGACAGGGAGTTGTGGAGAAATGTCATTTTGCCAAACAACTGATTGTAGGCGGCCAGTGAGGTAGCTATGAAACCAGTTAGAAGCTGATTGGGAGAAGGATAGATTAGTAAGAACAGAGATAAGTTCTTTGTGTGAGACCATGTCTAAAGCCTTGGATAAATCAAGGAAAGTTTCAGAGGAGTATAAGCCTTTGTTTTTGTGCTGAAGGATAGCATTAGTGAAAGACAGTAAGGCAGTAGTTGTACTATGGAATTGTCTGAAGCCATGTTGTGTGCTGGAGAGGAGGTTGTTAGTCAGGAGGAAATGTAGGACTTGAGAATTTACGCATCTCTCAAGTATTTTAGAAAGTGGGGAGAGGATAGCTATGGGACGGTAGTTGGAAAATTCAGTGGAGGGGCCACCTTTATGGAGGGGAATGATGTGGGATACTTTCCATAGTGTAGGGACATAGCATTCTGATAGGGACTGGTTAATTAGGATGGAAACTGGATAGGCTAGGGTGTTGGCTGCTATTTTTAGGTATTCACAGGGGAAATTGTCAGCAGCTAGTTTAGAAGGTTTAAGTTTTGATAGGAGTTTTTTTTATGTTGGAGATGGGAACTGGAGTAAATGAAAAGGTAGTGGACAGATTATTGGGAGTTGATGTAAAGAGAGAGGGAAGGGGGTGATGTTGTTTAGCTAGTGATAGAAGGGTTTCTGTGATGTATTTGTTGAATGAGGAGGAGATACTTTCAGAGGAGGGGAGAGTGTTAGGTGGAGGGGTGGCAACTTTACCTGGGTGGCACTCATAGAGGACCAGAATTGTTTGGGATTGTGTTGGGAGGAGTTAAGAGAGGACTGATACTATTGGGTTTTATCCTGTTTTATTAGTTTTCTGACTCTATTGTGCAATTCAAGGAATTTTTGTCTAGCAGAGGGGGTTTTAGTTGCGTGCCAGTGATCCCAGGCTCTGGCTCTGACTTTCATTATTGACCGAGTGGATTTCTGGAGCCATGGGGAGTGCTGGGCTTTGACTCTGGTATTTCTTATGGGGGGGCATGAGTATTTAAGATATTTAGGAAGGTGCTATTGAAGAAATGAACTGCGTCATCTAGATTGCAGCACTTTAGAGGAGTCCAGTTGCAATTTTCAAGGGATGAGATAAATGTGAGTGGGTTAAACTTTACCTTGTTACGTATTTCCCGGTAGGATAATGGGTTTGGCACAGAATTCTTTGCGTTTCAGTAGGAATGTTGGGTTATGGTCACTGAGGCTGTCAATTAGGCAGCCAGCTAAACATGATTGAGGGGTTTTATTGACTAGTATCCAATCAAGACTAGAATGTTTGTTAGAATTTTTATTTATCCAGGTGGGTGACTGGATAAGTTGGGAGAAGCTGTGAAGGTTTAGGTGGTGGGCTGGATGGTTGTTGCTGCAGGATAGCCAATCGATATTAAAATCTCCTAGAATTATGGTTTCTTGGGGAAGGTAGTGGTTAGTCCAACTGAGGAGGTTTTCTAATGGACGGAATGTTCTGACAGGGTGGGTTGTAACAACCTATGATGTTTATTGTTTTGCTTGGGTTTAGTTTGAGGTTGGCATATAGGATTTCTTCCTTACCAATTTGAGGGGCTGATATGTTAAGGACCTGAATGTTTAGGCGGTGTTTAAACATAAGAGCTATACTACCTCCTTTCTTAGATAGCCTATCCACATGAAGTATGTCATAGCCTGCTGGAAGTAATACCTCACTGCTAATGTGAGGTTTGAGCCAGGTTTCAGTCAGGATGAGTGTATCAGGGGAGTATAAGGCTATATTGGTGTGGAGGTCGTGGGTTTTATTGGCTATACTTTTGATATTTAGACTTAGGAGAAGGAGATCAGTTGGCTTTCTATTGGCTGTTAGTTGAGGAATGGTGCAGGTTTTAGACTGGTTATTGAGTGTGGAGTTGGAGATGATACGACTTGGGTTGGGGTGTATGTCGCCACTGAGGGCAAGTTTAGAAAGGGGAGTAGTCATAAGTTTTAAGAAAGTGATGATTAGCCTGTTGTATTTCAGGGAGATTTTTTGTTTGAATGTTGCATGTGATAGATAATGTGGAGGGTGCACTGGGATGTTGATTAATTTGGTGTGACAGGAATAATAAGAGGGGGGATGATTAGTGGTGTGTGTAGTAATGCAGTGAAAGTGGTTGAGTGGGTATATTATGGTGTCTTGGTAAGACGTAAGGTGAGCAAGAAGAGTGCCAGCATGGTTTGTAGAAGCATACTTGATTTAGTTAATGACATTAGGTAGGTAGTGGGTGGGGTTTTGGTGTGATTGGTTAGGAGGTAGAGGGGTTGGATTAGTGGTTAGGATAAATATAGGGGTATTGGGAGCAGGTGGAAATTGGGGGAAGGGTTGGGGAGTGGAGTAAGCCAGAGCGTGAGTGAGGGCAAATGAAGCGGTGCTGCACCAACAGTGCAGGTAAGGCTGCACCAGCAGTGCAGGTAAGTGGTGAACAGAGCGGGACTGCACCAGCAGTGCAAGTGGCTGTATAGAAACAATGAGCGTGTTTGTTAAATTACAGCAAAATAGCATTTTGCAAACCTGACTCCATAGTACTGGCACACAGTAAAAGAATGTACTGAAAACTCCCTTTATTCTACAGTCCATGCAGTGAAACCTTCTTTTTTTTTGGGGGGGGGGGGTTACTGAACAATTTACGAAATTAAGTATCACTTGCATTACGCATATAACTAATTCTTTTTTTTTAACTTACTATGATGCTCTCAAATTCAACTGCAAACTATTAAGCAATTCTCTATTCCTTGCCCTAGCGTCAGTAATTTTTCTTTGAGCCACTCGTGTCTTTGTGCATATTTTCAACTATAATGTTAAACTGCTCATCTATTGAGTTGTTAATGTGCAAAAGATGCACTACTCAGCCAAACAGAGCCCTTCATATTGTCACTTTACAACTTATGCCATGGTCTCTGCAAAACTAAGAATGAAATATGTGCAGTTTGCAGGAAACACCACTTAGGAGGGTGTCATGAGTACAGAATGTCAATTTTTCCTTTGTAAATTTCCTGTCTACCTTTGTACAAGTCACTGTACCAGGCCGTGCTGTGTGGCCTTTTGGAATATTGCACATTTTACTCAAAGTTCTCCTGAAAACTGCAGGCAGAGATCCAGAAGCATACTTCATAACATTGTGCGCTTTGTGAAAATTTGTGTAGACAGTACAGATTACTTCAGGATACCAAAAACATGTATCACACTACACATACCCCTTTGCCATCAATGTTGTGAGAGCTGCATCATGTAATACTCTCTCACACTGTGCATCAGACATCAGTACATGGTCACACAACTTAAAAGGTTTCAAGGGAACCAGCCATCATCATCTGCACAGGTGAAAGGGAGCACACTACACAATGGCTTGGGCTATAAACACTGTTAGGAGGGCATAACTGCTACACGATTTTGAACAGTGTGATGCCTGGGGAATGTAACCACCCATTTGGTATTCAGGCTCATGGCTAATAATGAATGGCTTCTCAGACGTCATGTAAAAAGGTGTCTTTTCACAGAAATCGGTTCCTGCTTGTTAGATCTGCTCACTATGTTTTTTGTTGTGCAATAGCTACTTTATAGATACACACCATGTTTGCTAAGTCTAATTCTTTTCTGTACCTCTGTCCATGGTCTTATGAAATTGTCAGTGCCCTATTGCAACTAACATACTCTCTTTACTAGTAAAGCCTTTGAAATAAATGAACTATACAACTACTTATATGAAATTGCCCTGTTGTTGTGTCTTTCGGCTTTTCCCGGTTAGGGGTCGCCACAGCGGAACTCTGGTCCGCTAATGATTGGCAGTAGATTTTTCCTTGCCGAGTTGCCGGCCCTGACGCACAACCTTCAACGAAGGTACGCCCATTCATGCATGTCTCCACACAGAAGATGCTCTAACTGAGAATCGAACAGGACAACGTCTTACTGTGAGGTGACAATGCTACTACAGCACCACCACCGAAATTGCCCTGTACACATTAAAATTAATAATTCCACTGTGCTTGAGCACCACTCTACATATTCTATGGGTGGGCCTGCAGCAACTATGCCAGTTTTTGGTTACAAGATTTTCACTACCATTAACTATATGAATGAATGTTTGCTATAAGACAGTGTATTCAGCTACAGCAAATGTTCACTAATTAATAGCATCAAACTCTCAGTTTTTAGTCTTACAAGTAGTGCATCCACCCATCATTGTGTTTTCCTTCCCTTACTACATCATCCTACAAAACTTAATAGTGTCACACCACCCGTGACTTCAAGTCACCAGAGCATGACAGTTACAACTGCTAAGTGTTTCAATTCTACCATCAGAAAATGAAGAACATAAAATGAATGCCACCGAACCCTTCTATTCCGCCTCATTTGCAAGTACATCATTCAACAGGCACTATTTTACCAACCATATCTGGCATGGGTCACACTGTCATTGTCCATCATCCTGGTTGCAGCATGCCTCTGCAATGGTTCTGTCCAGTAATGTGCAATATGTGACACCTGTCCTAGCTAGTATCCGTGAATAGTGGTATCACTACAAATTTTATCTTGCCACTATAACCACTTTGAATCCGGCAACCTGGAAGCAATGGCACTATCTGTATTCCAAGCTAACTCCTTCAGCATATATTAAAACATTTTGAATAAAACAAAACATTGTGAAATTTCCTTTCAGCAACAAAACACAGTATGACTATTGTGTATCTTGCAAACTCACGTATCAGCTGTCACATTTAGTGCAAGGGCTATCAGTATAAATGCCATCACACTTACCTTTGCTGTTAATTTTTTTTTTGTGTAATATTTACCATGACTACTCTGGCAATTTTTTTCAGACTTCCTTCAGGTCATCTTTCTCCAGATGGTATCACTACATTGACATCACCTGTAATGCACATCAAGAACACATACAGTACTGTTATGTTTCAAGCATACTTACATATGTATGAGTTAATGCCTAATTCTTGCAGAGTGTTAATTATCACATGTCATACCCACCTTTGCTAGCTGCAGCATATTTCCTGCATCCATGTCAAATACAATTTCCATCATCACCTTGGATGTTCAGCTCCAACAATCTTCATGCCAGTTACATTGCATTACTGGTACACATATTACAGAATTTTCATATCATTTTCTATCAGTCACCATAACTTGCAGATGATAAAGAGAATCATGCACACACATTACACAGACATTATGCACACACACACACACACACACACACACACACACACACACACACACACACACACACACATACACACACATACACACACACACACACACAATTTACATTGTCAAACTCTTGCTCTGTATTTTTTAATACCCACTCAGACAGATCATTTTCAGCTAATACACACTACTGACATGTCACCTCAAATGTCTGCCTCCTTTGCATCTCATTAGCTGAGACCAGTCCATATTTTCTTACCAATACCAACTATGTTCAAAGACATAAGTGCAATCACCTTAACTACGTGCAAAAATGGATGGAAACAAAGACTTTAACTTCAGCTCCTAACGTCCACATGATACAAATTGAATGGCCCATCCCGTCCAGCAGCTACATTTCATTTTCATAAAAAGAGTTCACATCAGTTTCTGTAGTTGCTTATAAATGACTGTCTCACTTTCAAAGCACATACAGTATATAAAGACTTGCCATAATCAACCATTTCACAACTTGCCATTAGTAATGTTTCTACCTACATTTTTTTCCTGTAAGGAATGACTGTAGTCAGACTGGTCTCCGCTGAACAGTCTTGCAGACCATCGGACACTGTTTCTCCCTTAATATGTAATAATTTTACTGCTTAGAATTATAGCTCCTTTAACCTCTGCACATGTTGCTCCTTTAACCTCTGTAAATGCTGCTCCTTTAACCTCTGCACATGTTGCTCCTTTAACCTCTGTAAAGTTTGCTCCTTTAACTTCTGCACATGTTGCTCCTTAACCTCTGCACATATTGTGCAACTTCTCCCTATTCTCTATATTAGTCAATAGTGCTTTACCTACGTGGTAGGTACTCTTACCTGTATAGTTTTTTATGTGTACCTGACTACTTACTGCCGAAGCGTGACAGTAACTGTGAAATGACAGTATTTTTCTCAGGCCGCTCAGATCTAGCTATGCTTCTGGGCAGTTGTGGTACTTCCATTGGCTCCACACTCAGACTGCCTGTCTTGGCAGACACTGCATTCATCATGAGATCACAGATGTAGTCATACTTCCTGCCTTCAAATATAGGCTTTGCTATCCACTCCTGCTTTGCCTTGGGATACACTATTCTGTATATATTTTCAGCAATTGGCCTGTAGCGACTAGAGGAGCATCTAATCACTAAATGTTCCCTATTTTGATTTGCATTGTAGTCCAAAGTAGCTAACATTGTTCTTCCATTCACACCGCCATAGCTGAAGTGCTCTAACTTTGGATAGTAATGGCACAGCAATGCATGGAATACCTCCAGATTGCCAGTATGACAAAACCTTGTAGTCTGCTTCAGACCTTTTAGAAGCAAAGGGTTACTTAGAATCTTCTGCAGTCCACTGTGACACTCCCCTCCTTCTTCTAGCCATTTTTTATCACTCCCTCAAGGAACTGGTACTTTGTGTGTGTATTTTACATATTTTGTAGTCCCCCCAGCTATGTTGGTCAATCACATAAAATGACAGGGACAACCATTTCTCCACAAGTAATACTGGATCCCCCTAGCACGTTCCTGTACACCACCACAAGTGATTAAAATACTGAGACACCATGGCATTAAATCTTCTTGCCCTTTCTGTTTGGCAGTTAACATAATTTTTTTACGAATACTTTTGCATATGTGCCAGATGTCAAACTGATGTTCTATCTCAGTAAATTCACTACACATTACTGATGCTATACCTTGATGTCTATGTGTTGCTACTACACCGATAGTCACACTCTTACTAATTAAATTTCTCATGCACCTTTCAAATCCGATCATCTCCAGTCCCACTGATGCCACCCCTTCACAAACCTGGTCCACTGCAAAATCTAGTATGTATCCTGTGTCTAAATCCATCATACTGTAGGTACAGTACTTAGCTAAAAATCCAGGACTGTCACAGCGTCTCTCTCCACCTAACCGTATCAATCTCCCTTCAACCTCCTTCAACAGCTGCTTCTGATATTCATGCCAATGGAACTGCACAACTGGGAAAAGATATTCATTCTGTATCTCATAGTATGTGGTCTTTCTAATGAATTCTAGACCAAGGTAGGCACAAAATCTTGATATGTGTGTGAATGTACTTCTGCTGAACAGTACTGTGGTTGCACTCATTAGGTTCCTGCTGGCATTCGACCAAGCAGTGGTTGGCTTTCCCAACTTACAATTTCATGTCCATTAAAACAGGACACTTTCACAGAAATAAAAGTACCAAGTATGGTCTTTTTCTCAATTTCACAAGCTGGTGTCCTGCACACTGGACATATCAGCTTCAACAACAACTTATCGAGGCAGCTCTCAAAAACAATGATTTTTTTTTTGTCCAACAATAATTTCCATCTCTGAAAGTTCCTGAAATGATTCATCCACCTCAGACTGAGACATGCTTACTGATGATTCACACCAGTCTGGGTCTTGAATCTCAACAGTCTCATTTCCTGTACTTCCTTCAGACATACAGTCTTCGGTACTGGTGTCACTAAACATGCTACTCTCACCATTTTGCTCTTGGACCTGCACTGGTTCAGTGCTAGTCTGTACCACTGAATGATGATTACTATCACTCTCTAAAGTCTTATTATTATGACCTTTGTTCTCTTCTGTGCTTGGCTGCAATTCATTTCGATTTGTGAGCATTTCAACACCTTACTATAATTGCGATCTATCAATGGTTGCACTACTATTTCTGGGAATTGGATAGCAACATGATGGCTTTCTGTAAACTTCCCTTTTGTGGTGTTACTACTAGTATCTGGTATGTTTGCTTGTATTCCAGCACTGCATGCATTACAGATTGTTTTTGGTCTGGCAGGACTTGCTCTTCACCTTACTTGGTTTTGTGAATTTGCCACTCATTACCTCACTGTTGTCCACAATGACGTCTGTGCAGACAGGTACAGGTTCCATCTCCACCTGTTTAGAATCCAAAAATATAGGCATCCTTAGCAGTATATCTCAAAAGTTACTTCCATACATTACACTTAGCATAGGTACAGCTGAGTACTTAAAACGTCTTGCAGCATTTTCATGCTTTATAAACACCCTTTCACTGCCTTAGGTAAGTGTGTGTCACACTAAATCATGACGATCGTGTTAGGAATTACTTTTGTCTGACAATAAGTTGTGTCCTCTTCATGGCTGTAATGCTTGCGCTACGGTATGCATTTACAAATAAATCATAAAAAGGAAGATTGATATAAGTCTGTAATGTCAGTCTTTCACAACACGGGGTCAGTCAATAAATGACAGTACTCCTGGTTGTGTATCATACCAGAATGACAACATCTACTTCTCCTGCCTAATGATGCTCTGCCATGACCTTAGACTGACACTGTGGACTGTCATCAAAACATTTTCAACAAATATGCGCATTCAAAATAGGCTGTGTAAATAAAGCAGAAACATGCAGCTACACCACACACACTTCCCTGCCAATCCCATTGCAAGTTTAACTATACTGTTTCTTCTGCATTCTTGAACAAGCCGAGTATTGACAAAGTGCTACACTGCTTCCCCTGGGTGCCAAGGCATGTAATCCACAAGTGCAGTACAAATTGCAAAACCGACTATGGTCATTATTACTTAATGACACCAAAAAGAAATCGGTGCATACTGATACCTAGTGCATGTCTCATGTGCTATGATACTGATGTAATAATTATGTACATATCACTTACATAGTTAGGCTGAATGCCTAAATCCGAGTACACACTTGTCTTCAGCTCTGTAACATCCATCTCCATGCTCTGAGGATGATCCTCCCACCCCATAATCAATGAATGCTGCTATTAAGCCAAATTGAGAAGAAATAAGAATTATACAATGATTTCTGCATCTCTCTATCTATTTATGTATACATACCTTTGTCATTTGTTGAATGTGTCAGTTCCCACTAGTCAAGTAGCCTCTTTTCACTGGAGGACCATAGGGTACCATAGTGAATATTTTTAAAAGTAGGGGAAATTTGGACATGGCCACCTGGAACTTCCTCATTTGAATAAGGATTTGTTTTGAATGAGCTCTTCACACAATTCCATTCCTACAGACCCTCCATTCAGTTACCTGCTTTTAGTCATCTGTACTGAAAAATTGCATTCCAGGAGTGTGTTACAGTAACAGGACTCACAGACTTAAATTTTATTTTTTTCTTATTTAACCAAAGTGTGTGTCTTGATGATAACATTCTTCTTCCTTCGGCTTTTTTCCCAGTTAGGGGTCACCACAATGGATCGCCTGTCTGCTCATGATTGGCAGTGGAGTTTTTACAGTGTCAAGTTGCCAGCCCGGCGCCCAACCTTCCACAGAAGGCACACACATACACACACTCACATGTAGGGCCAATTTAGTGTGTCCAATCCACCTACAGCATGTCTTTGGGATGTGGGAGGAAACTGGAGCACCCGGAGGAAACCCATACGATCACAGGTAGGACATGGAGACTCCGCACAGAAGGCACCCCAGCCAAGAATCGAACCAGAGAGCCTCTTGCTGTGAGGTGGCAATGCTAACCACTGCACCACCGTGGCCACCCCTCATGTCTTGATGAGAACATATATCATGGAAATGCCCACCTTACTATGATTATACTACTCCTACTTCCATCCCTGTGTGTTAAGTAAATGTTAGTCACTCAGATGTAGAACAACTCATACGCAACTCTACTGCAGTAATCAGTCACATATGTATTGTCTAATTTTCATCTACTCTTGAAATTGCATGTCATCGTCTTATTACAAATGGAAATATGCATTGCAATTAAGTCTTAATTGTACAGCATTGTGCAAGGATTGAAAAAAGAAGTGCATAGTATCCTTGCACATGTATGTTGCCTGATGCAACCTATTTGGTTTACCTGCATATTACTGCAGCTGGACGGGCCTTCCAAATGCTGTTGTACAGGCTGTGCTTCTGACAGCAGGTCCTCCACAGAAAATAGAGGAAAAAACTTAATTTACTACACTGTAACCTTAAACTGACCCAGTGATGTACTATACATTTGCACATGCATATACAACAATAAGGTATCTGCACACCACTGATGTAGTACAAATAGCATCATATCCTTAACACCCTTCTTAGGATCTCCACCTTACTTTAGGCTACAGTTAATGCTGTGGTATTTCACACCAACTTCAGTCTGTTAATGATAATCAACATCCACCTTACAGTGCTTAAATACAACCCTGCTACTGGTTAGCAGTTTATAACATTGTTTTCAGAATATTGCTATTACATGTTGGTGTGAATGACCTGAGATGTACCTCCCTGGACTACATGAAAAGAGACATGGAAGAGCTCTCCGATATTGTAGCCCAGGCATGTATGACCCTAGCCCTGAGTAGCATTCTGCCATCGCCCAGAATGATACCACAGGACAAGGACAAAATGACTGACTTCAACAATTGGCTAAGCTTCTGGTGTCATTCTAAGGGGATCCAGTATCTGTCTGCTTGGGATGACATGGTTGACAGACCACGATGCTTTGCCACAAATGGCCTAAACCTGTCGCCCCTGAGATTACAGATCCTGGCTAAGGCTCTTGCTGCCCCTATAGTGCCTTTTTTAGGCAGGGTTCAAATAACAAATTCACCACCATAACAGAAACAGGCAAGCAAAAACTGAGGGTAATGCTACTCAATGCTAGAAGTCTAAATCTCAAAATGCACTCACTTGAGGCACTCCTTAAAATGGAGAACATCAATATCTGTGCAGTGACTGAGACCTGGTTCAAGGCTCCAGAGAGCACCCCTGCACTACCAGGCTATAACTCATATCACACTTTTCGGCCATGTGACCTGGACCGAAACACCAAAGGCGGAGGTGTGTCCATATTCATTAACGATATCCACACCTCCAGGCTTGTTGCTCAGCATAATGCATCCGAGGTTATCCAAGTGCAACTAACTCTGGGCAAAACTGCAATCCAAATTGTACCTTCCTACAGATCCCCCACCATGCCCCAGGATTCCCACTCCTCTTTTCTTGATGTACTGGAAAATATTAGGGTTCAACCAAACACCATAATAATGGGCGACTTCAACTACCCCACCATTAACTGGGAAAACTACTTGTGTACCAACTCTTTAGCTCAACGCTTTCTGGAATTCATAAACTCCAATGCCCTAGATCAACTTATCCACACCCCCACCAGAGGTAACAATATCATAGACCTAGTCATTACCAACATGAGTGACCGGTGTTCCACACCTGAAGTCAACTCCTCGTTGGTCTGATCCGACCATAAGCTTATCACCCTTGATAGCCACATCCCGCCCCCACCCCCCATTAAGGAAACCATGGTAAAAACTGTCTCCAAAGCCAACGTCATGCTTCTTAAGACAGAAGTGGTGAATTTCATGACACCCATGCAGATGGACAATACATTTACAACTGCTGAATCCTACACAAATGCACTCTATAAGCACTTACATGAGTGCATGGATCGTGCTATCCCAAACAGAACCAAGATGCTATCCTCCAAAAAAAAGGAAGCCAATCTGGTGGTCCCCTGCCATAAACAAACTGTACAACAGAAGGAAGAAACTGTTGAAAAAGAGAGTAAAATCCCATGAGTGGAGGAGCTCCCTGGTCAGCCTCAGTAAGAAGCTGTGATACCTTATTAGATCCTCCAAAGCTAGCTACGAAAACAAAACCACCACTAAATCCAAGGACAACCACAAAGCATTCTATAGCTATGTCAAGAATCTAGATGGCAACACCCAGATCTGCTCTGAGTTACAGCACAAAGGCATGAAAATTACAGTACCAACTGATATTGCCAACATACTGGCAGATTGGTTCAGTGCTAACTTTACCACACTCTCACCCCCTAAAGGGCCCATATCTATACAGGAAGAATGCAGAGTCCCTGTAATCACAACTACACAGGTAAAAGCTGCACTCTCTAAAGCCAAAAACACAGCATACATGGGACCGGACAACATCCCAGGCTGCATTTTACATGAACTTCAGAATGAACTGGCTCCCCACTTAAGGACCATGTTCAATAATAGCCTTGCATCAAGCTTTGTGCCCACTGAATGGCACACAGCAACAGTTATCCCACTCCACAAAGGGGGAGCCACCACTGATCCCAGCAACTATCGACCTATTAGCCTGACGAGCCTGGCCTGCAAGGCCATGGAACGTATCATCATGGAACAATATACAACAAGGTCTGTGTGGTTTCATGTTTTCTGGCATCAATTCAAAGAGGTAATTGAGCTCAAACATGTCTTCTTCAAAGTGATGGGAACATAAATAATGCTTTGCAGAGTTCCTAATTATCTCCTTCTTTACAAATTTTCGAATGTCACCAAAATTGGTTCCACATCGTTGTACCCACACAGTGCACTGCTGTGCATCAGGGGGAAATCTATGGAATGACATGCCTTCAGGCATGCAACCTCATCTAGTTTGGCAGCCATAAGCCAAACACTGTGGCATTGTGTCAAATGCTTGTGGATAATGTTGTGGAACCTGAAAAAAAATGCAGTTAGTGGTTGCAATATCTTTCATCCAAATCTCTTGTAGAACACTTTCAATATCTGCTGTATCAAAACATTTAATCCAGAATATAAGTATCACTGCTGCAGTGCAACACATGGCCATGGTTGACTGCTTCTTATGTCTATACATAGAAATAGAAAATAATTTTGATCTGTGCATATTTCTAACAAAAACTGCAGTGGCATTGATGACACCTTCACAGGACCTTAACCACGAAGATCTACTTTGGGTGTATAACACTTATGTGGGATACACCCAGCCACGTACCCGCCAGAATGTCTACATAAAATATTACAAACCAATACTATCTGCATGTGGGTCATTGTGTGTGTGCCTGTCTACTTTGTATTGCTCTCTCTTGAACACAATCTCTTCAAAGGAATAGGTTACATTAAACTACATTCACTAATCCTGCCTTAGCAGTACAGCTGCACTAAGCTGAACTCAGGAATTTTGTCCAAATGAGACAGTAACGAAATGCCTGGCAATTTTGTTACTGGTGTGCACTCTAAGAACTACCAAAATTTGTTCAAGCCTAACTGACCATTACAAGAAACTCACTGACACCAAGACTTACAGTTTTAGAGTGACTGACTGGCCCCAAAATGTGTTGGACAGATTAGATATTAAAACAAGAAGGATGCTTCATGCTCACCAAATGATCTATAAAAATCAGTGCATACCAAGATTATATATTTCCCATTCCGAAGGAGGAATAGGCCTCCTTGAAATTGATAACATGTACAGATCTGCAATAGTGGGATTCCACACATATTTGCTGACCTCACAAGACCCAAACATAGTGAAAGTTTTGAAATATGAATAGTTAAGGAGGGGTGGATTCAAACCAGGAGATGAAATGTTAATATTGGTGGGACAAGATAGTGGGCTACGTACATGCTAGTTTACAAAGTCCATTGAACATATGGGAAAAATAGACAAATGTAGATTTTGTAAAACTGAATTGGGAACTGTCGCACACCTCTTTGCTGGTTGTGACATACTAATGCCTGAAGGACTGTATACTGAAAAGCATAATAATGTGGCAAGACTGTTGTACTGGGGATTGTGCAAACATTATGGCATTGATGTGACTGAAAAACACTGGAAACATGAACCACAAAGCATCATAGAAAATGATGAAGCCTACATCACATGAGATCATCCGTTATCAACAGTTGAAAAGATAAATGCTAGAAAACAAGATATAGTAGTCCAAGAAAAGAGGAAAATAGCATTGATCATTGAAATCGTCACACCCAAAGACTACAGTGTCCTGCATACAGAGAGACACAAAGTTATAAAATATCAGGATTTGCAAGCAGAAATGAGAGCAATGAGGAAGAAAGATACCCATATAGTTCCAATAGTAGTAGGAGCAATGGGTCTTAGAAAAAAAGAGTCCACAATCATATTTAGACATGTTACAGATACATGTAACTCTGTACAAATTGCAGAAGGAGTCATTACTGGGCACGTTATGGGTACTGCAAAGAGCACTTTTGGCTGACATCAAAGAGTGAAACAATATTAATTTCATGAACTTTAATGATACTTTGACTTAGGAATGGGGTCCATTCCTGTCATGATATTAGGAACCCAACAGATTTGGAGAAATTAAAAAAGGGAGACACCATATCACTTCAACCCTGATTTGTTAATCAATTCAGAGTACACATTGCATTTACATTACATCACATCCATGAACTTGAGGCCTTGCATGACTTTTATGTGTGCAGTTACATATTACATCAATGACAAGTTAACAGTAGTGAATGACTATGATCCTTTGATACCTGCCATTATCCAGGCACAGCTCATGCTATAGGACTGCTGTGGAAAGAAGAAGAAAATAAAACAAGCAATTGCAATTGTGAGTCCTGGAACTCTGCACATGCATGCTTAGAGTTCCTGGAACTGAGAGAACTCCGGACTGCTGTAGCAGCAGTCCAGATATGGAGAAAGGCATCTCTGCAGATGCCCAGAAGTATATGCGGTAACGACTGCATAGAACGGAAAAATTCTGAACTGCATCGCTTGCAGGCTGGAGCCTACTCTCACAAGGAAATGAGCTGGAAGGACTGAGGATACGGTGCAGTCTCGCAGGCAAACCAGCCAGGAGGACAGTTAGCTTGGATGGGACTGAGGATACTAGCTGCAAATGGACTTGGGAACTGAGAATATGGTGTAGCTGCAGATGGACTTGGGAACAGGTACGTGTGTGTGTGTGTGTGTGTGTGTGTGTGTGTGTGTGTGTGTGTGTGTGTGTGTGTGTGTGTGTGTGTGTGTGTATGTGTGCAGTTGCTATATACTGGTGGCTAGAGAACTCAGGATACATGGTGGTGGGTAGAGAATACTGCAGGCTTGAGCCCTGTACCTTGGGCCCAGGTGGCAAGAGTCTGAATTCCCTACCCATCACCATTTGTAAAAAAATTGCAGATTTTTGCCTCATATTTGTTCTATGTTCCGTTCCTCATAAAAATCTGTGGTTTCTGTATTTTTGTTTCTTTATACAGTCAGTAGTGTAGTGGTGCAGTGGCAACATTGTTGCCTGATAGCTACAGCTTCTCTGGTTTCATTCTTGGCTGGGGTGCCTTCTGTGTGGAGTCTGCATGTCCTCCCTGCATTTGTGTGAGTGTGCTCTGGTGTCCTCCCATCTTACAAAGACATGTGTCTGGAGTGTTTCTGCTGAAAATTGGCTTTTGTTCCAAGTCAGACTTTCCTGGTTAACAAATATTAAATAAATAAAAATAACAAGCATTTGAATTTCAGACGTCATATTCTTCAGAAAGTACATGGTAACACAAAACCTTTTATTCTAGCAATTTTCTAAGTTTATAAGAAGGATATTTGAAATTTGTCCCTATTTTTGTGACTGTATTCTCCCATTATTGGCTTTGTCCAGGTTTTTTGTGCTAAGGTTGAGAGCTATGGTAAGAACTGAATTCACTGAATATGTTTGGGGGCTGTATTCCCTCATTACTGGCTTTGTCCAGGTGTTTTTTGCTAAGAGGTTGAGAGCTATGGTGAGAACTGAATTCACTAAATGGTAGCCATTTAAGTTTCAGTCTTCCTCTCTTTCACAAAACAGTTGATTTGGCATAGTGGTATGTTGCTCTGATTGTTTTGCACAGGGTCCTGGGTTCAAGACTTCGCATTTTATTCTAGCAATTTTCCAACATTATACAAGCAATGTTTAAAATGTGAATACAAACAAGGCAAGAAACTAAATAAATCCAAAAACAGGTTAGAAAAACCAGCAACACAGTCCGAGAAGAGTCAAATAACACTATTTATTCCACTGTTTAAAGCGCTTTTCATCAGCCTGATAGCAAACTTCTTCAGAAACAGTTACAGCAATAAAAACATTCCTTATAAGTAAGACAGGTGATCAGCATTTACCAATTGCATCACTTTGTTCTACTTAAGCAAACACACTTTAAAAATAAAAGTGACAACTGCTGATAACCATGTTTAAAATGTGTCCCTGTTTTTTGGGCTTTTGTCCCTCCCCCAATAAATGTTGGCTTTTTCCATATTTCTTGTGCTGCAAAGTTCAGAGATACATCTGAGTGTCAAGTAGATTTTACAAGGAGCTGAGAGCTGCAGGGGAGAAAACATTTAGTGCTGCTTATGTTAAGTCTGCTTGCATTATTAATAGCACAACAGATAGTGTACTTGCTTTTGATGCTGAAGGCTGTGGGTTCTACTCCCACAGTAGGTAGATGCATTGCTGATACTGTACTGTGTTGCAAAGGGGGTGGATGCTGCAGTCCTTTTTGGCAAAGATGCCTAGTAACTATAAACCTGTTATCAGTTTGCCATCCATTCCCTATTGCAATATTACTAGATTATTATTTTTTTAGTGTTACATAGGCAATTTATTCCTCAAGGGCAACATGCACTTTATTTGTAGATGAAACAATGAAATATAAAGTTTTTGCTAGCAGCAACCTCTTCATTAGTTACAGATCTCTTTAATGTGGAATTATTTAGATGACTTTTACTTCTTCAGAGATTGTGCATATTTACTGATACTGGTGGACTGTAGACGTTTGTGTAGACTTTTATGGTGGAAATGTTCTGAATTTCAGCAGTTTTGAAATGTTCAAAACAAAATTAAATGCCCAATAAAACTGTACTGTATTGTACAAGGAATATAATTTAATACAATCAGGAAGGTGTATCAACGAGCATGTGTATGTTTCATGTGCAAGGGGCCTGTGATTTGAAAGCAGCCCAAAATTAATCTTTATCTGCCACTGGCAAAATGTATTTTCTTTGAATGTGGGTTTCAATGCTGTTTCAATGAATGTGAGTTTCAAGGGCAGAGAAGTTTTAATGCTAAGTCTATTTTCATTGTGAGACTGCATTGCTTTGTTTAGTAGATATCTATTAGTGTTTGTGCTGTAAAATGCAAAATATAACTTTCAAATGAAATCCAAATCATCGCAGAAGTGAAGCAGTATGCACATTACAGTGTTTATGGTAAATTGGGTGAAATAACCAGGGAATAGAACATTGGAATGGCTGCTGGGGATATCGACCATGATTTTGTGAGGGGGGAAGGGCAGCAAACTCAAAGACAGCCCCAGATAAACTATACCACTCAGCTGTCTAGATTTTTGCAGAATTAATTGATTTTTGTTTTTTATTTTTGGTTTGTTCCTCATAAAAGTTGTGGTTTTCTGGCAAATCATTTAGGAATGAAGTCACTAAATAATGACAGACATTGAGTTTCAGACATCATAACCTT
This sequence comes from Protopterus annectens, assembly GCF_019279795.1. Lineage (NCBI taxonomy): Eukaryota > Metazoa > Chordata > Ceratodontiformes > Protopteridae > Protopterus > Protopterus annectens. The sequence continues at coordinate 358,642,029 of NC_056736.1, forward strand.
CAGAAAAATGCATGCTAAAGCAATTCCTGTTATTCTATCAACTGTCTAAGTTTATACAAGGCATGTTTTAGTACTGTTTGTATGTTCCCCCAATATATTTGGCCTTGTCCAGAGTTCCTGCATTAAGAGGTTGAGAGGTACAGGCAAATAAATTACTTTATAGAATTAGGAATATCCAAACCTCTCAACTGTCCCCAATTATGGCTCAAAATGTTGCTTTCCCTGTAATAATCCCTCCGCAAAATGACAATTTTGGAAGAAAACGTGGAGGGTTTACAATTATAAATAACTGTAATGATCAGAGTTATAGATTACTTTTATTTCAAAAATGCAGGTAGATTCTCTTATTTTGTCAGCTGCTCAAGTTAACAGTATTAATATTAAAACTGTGTCCCTTCTTTGACAGGTTCCCAGCTGTATTGTGTGGCAATTTTATATTTTTGCATCACATTTTTGGTCCGTTTTTCATAAAATTGTGGTTTTCTGGCAAATTAGTGGCAAATCATTAAAGATTGAAGTTAGAAAATAATGGCAGACATTTCAGCTTCAGGTTTCATACCCTTCAAAAAATTCATACTAATGCAAGACCTATTACTATTCTATTATCTTTCTAAGTTTATAAGATATTTCTTGCCCTGAGGTTGAGAGGTATGAGTGTCAGAACCATCACCGTCATCCAGAGACATATCAAATTGTGACACACTTGTTGCACCCCACTCCCCCATGTAGTGACTCTTGATGTGCCCAAGCAAAGCAAGGAGCAGTTATGCAGTGTAAGTGTGCAGAGTATTCCCCCATCCAAGGTAGACACAAATACGACAGTGGTGTTTCATCTGTCCTTGATTTTGCTGAATGTTCCTTTTTTTGTCATATTTTTATACTTTTGATTTATGCTTCTTATTATTCAGAAAATGCATGCTGTTGCAGTGCCCTGTTGCTCTGTGTTTATGTAGCAATACTTTAATGACCATCAGGTAAGCTTGCCAGAGATTGTAAGATGCATACTGTTAAAGAATTACCAACATTGAAAGCCTTTTTGTTGTTACCATGTAGAGAATATTTACATAACTAGATAGTATATAAGCCTTAGGTATTGAAATTCATATGACAGTATTTGTAATAAAGGACAGGGTTACAGTATTTTCAGAAGCTCATTACTTTTGTTGGAGACTTGCAGTCATCTTTGCAGGCTTTATCAGTAAACTAAACAGAATTCCAATCTATCATGTGTGGTCCATAACCTGTGCTGTATTCCTTTAAGCAATTTATCTTGAACTTGTTTCTTGTTTGCTGTTCATTTTCTACTTTGATCATGTCTTCCCCATGAAACATGTAGATAGCTGTTGTCAGGCAGCAGGTCTTTTTTGGCTAAGAAACATTTTTAAACGTGGGAGTATCACAGAGATTGCTACTTTCAGCATGTTACTTGATACTTTTATAAAGCTGAATTTAAATTAGAATTAGAATTGCAGTACAAGGAGAAGTGGTTTGAGTTGAGTGCCTCTTGTTTTTTTTATACTTGATTTTGACTGGCATTCCAGTAATGTAGTTAAAAAGTAATTTATTTTTTCATGCCTCACAACCTTTTTGTTTCCATCTAGATATTAAGTAAGCTGTCATGTAGCCAATGCATTGAAATATTTTTTCTTCTACACTTCATTTTGTCTTGATTGGACTCTTGTAATGATGGTTTGGCACCCAAGGCAGCATATTTAATTAAAGATCCAGTTGCTGTGGTTTTGAGCATAGCTCCACCCCTTTCTAGTTGGCCACACACTTCCCATTTGCCCCACCCATTCAGTTGTCTCTTGCAGTCCCCCTTTAATTTGAAGTCACCAGTCACCAGTCACCACTGCCATTATCCCTTATTTCAACGGGCACTGTAGTATCGAGTCATCATACAATAAAACTATGGAAGTACCAATGACATCACACCGGTCACGCCTTGTGGCTGAGTTCAATACAGTGTGAAAATGTCCACTTTTCTTAACAGTGTAGATCACAGTCCAGTGTACCTTCAGGGGTCTCAATTGTGTGGAGAGTAAATGTGTCATGTGCAATGCAACCATATGGAAATGGTCGCAGTCGGCCATTTGCTATTCTCACCAGTGGAATAATGGGAACTCAATACTGGTACGTATTTAGGAAGACATCTGCTACACAAGTGCACAGTCTCAACTTATTCCAGTACAGTCATGACACAGGCACACTGTCTGATAAGGCATTATTATGTGACATGGATGCATGTCAGGGCCATCAATGGCTTTACTGTGTATAGCATCATCAAGTAAACTACACATTGTTGAAAATGCACATCTTTCAGTAGCATGTCCTGCAATGTACAAATCATCGCTTAACAAAAGTTTCACTATGCCAGTCAAAGTCTGCATGCAATACATGCTGTAAACCCAGAGTGAATATTTACCAAGATATCTGACAAATCCATAATTATCATTCTACTACATCTCTCATTGACACAATCTGCACCAAACAGTGGGAAGACAAAACAATTGTTAAAGCATTAAAACTTTTATTTCCATTTTGCAAACATTGCAGCAGATGGCATGTTACGCTTTAACACATGCGTATAGTGAATCAGAACAATCTGTTGTCCATTAGAGATATTAGTAGTCATTCCCATAGCATTACACATATGTATGTCAACAGTTACTCATGGTATACCCATATCCCTTCAAAAGGCAGGAAGCCAACATATTTGTTGTTGTCTGCAGGAAATTGCTGACATATACGAGAGACTACACATGCTGGAATGACAACTCTGTTCCCACTTCCCAGTCTTTGGTTGTTGAAAATCCATAACACATATGCCCGGTATGCAACCATGCAGTACAACCTGTGAAATGACAGTATCTTATGCAGCAACTTCCACCTCAACAGGCATTCCTCACAAGTACCAGTCCCAGAAATTTTACTATTCCTACAGAAAGGAATGTAGTATGACACAAGTTTGTGTGGGCAAAGTGCTCCAAACATTGGCCAAGAACATACACATTTTCAATATGACAGGAATCAGAATTAAGGATTATGCTTTCCACAGTTAATTACACTAATATCACCAAGTCCTACGGTGCACTCATCTTACACCATTCTGCGCTGAATTGCCAATGTGTTCACACAAACTACTCAATTATCTATGACAGCCTGACAGCAAGTCACTAAATGCATTCCTCCAGGTGAGAAAGTTGTAATCCACATAATTGGTAGTGGTTGAAAAAGTAAAGGTCAGAATGTGTAAGGTAAGTTATTCTACCCACTTCATTTCAGCTGATAGGATTTCCAGGTAGTAACACAACATCAGCCCTCATGCAAATTCCATATTGATCTGTTAACTATAGGTCCACTGTTTGTTGCGTGACTGACTTCTAATGTGGTGCATTTCCCGGAGAATCAATTCTAGTACAAGAGGGGTTAGACACACCTTTTCAAAGTCTCACTGTTCAGTGATGCGGAGTGGCTGATTGGGGAGTTCAAGCTGTGCAATTTTGGCACATGCTCAATGGGAGGATACACAGCAATAGCATTCACGGGGGGTGTTCATTACAACACACTTTTGACACGTGTACCAACTCATGTTCTCGATATTCATTTCATCTGTTTCTATATCACTGCTTCCAATATTTTCTTGTCAGCATTTTTGGTCTTTTTCATCCAGGTGCATATTTGGGTTCAACACTGAAGGGTACTGGACTATGCATATTCATCCCAAATATCAAGTTGAATAATTCTGTCAAATGCAGAAAGCAAAACATTGTCCCCTAAAACATGACATCAATCCGGTAGCAAAACAGAAATGCATACATTACCCAATATAAAACCATACCAATTTTAAAAAGGCACAGTGAGCCATGCCCATACCTCTCAACTATACTGAAATACTCAGTTTTTACCGGTTTTGAGGTCCCAAATATTGGGGTGGCACGATTTCCAAGTGGCACCCCTTCATTTCCGATTTTCCTGGCTCTGTTTTCAAATTTTTGGACTTTGACTGACACCACTAATCAAACTTAGGTCACCTGGGGTATAGTCAGGGTTTCATCCCTCTCTTCCAGTAACCCTAGCTAACTCCTTTGCTAACTTTTTGCTTTTTTTTCATGCTTTTCTATTGTATAGTGTATTCTTTGTAAACTTAATGGAAGGAATGTGGTAATTTCTTAGCATTATTTACCTTCAATGCATCATCGTTCTTTGGTTTTAAGATAATACAACTACTCATTTTGAAATTTTAAATGCTGAAGAGCAAGTTTTTGAGGTTGTAGAAGAAATGTGACTACATATTTATGTTTACAGTTCAAAGGTTCAAACAACACAATGTAATAATTCAGAAATTGCGAATTCGTAAGCAGTGTTTTTCTTTCTTTCTGTCTTTCTTTCTTTCATTTTTTTAATTACAGTTTCACCTACCTTATTTTTGTTGATATTAATCTGTATTTTTTTTCTGATGAATCCCAGTCTCCGTTGGGCCTTTTTGAAACCGAGTTAATTACATGAAAACATCAGATATCTGGTATTTTAGAATATGCCAGCAATGGTCTAACTAAACAAAAGCATATTTGAACTGGTTGCCTAGCTCCATAAGCCAAAATACATGGCCAGTTTCACAACAATTTCTTCTTTTATTTATATGATTGCAGGCAGGAGGCTTTACTTGTGTGTGTATTTATATTAACAGCTTATTTTATTTATATGATTGCAGGCAGGACTTGGGAGGCTTTACTTGTGTGTTTATTTATATTAACAGCAACTTCTTTTATTTGTATGATTGCAGGCAACAGGCTTTACTTGTGCGTTTATATTAACAGCAGCTTATTTTATTTATATGATTGCAGGCAGGAGGCTTTACTTGTCAGTGAGTGTGTGTGTGTGTGTGTATGTATGTGTGTATGTGTGTGTGTGTGTGTGTGTGTGTGTGTGTGTGTGTGTGTGTGTGTGTGTGTGTGTGTTTATTAGCAGCAGCAGCTCCTTGTGTGTGTAGGGCCATATTTTAGTTGTCTGTTCTTCAGTTTGCATTTGAAAGTTGATATCCCACAATCCCATTACAATACTGCCCTTCAAGCTGCATGCCTTGTTGCACTGTGCATTTTCATGTTCCATCACAGTACACACACTGAAAGTCCTGATGGAGAGAGAGGTCATGATGGAGAGAGAGGTCCTGATGGAGAGATGAACAGTCAGCAAGCAAAGGAGCTTAGTAGTTCTGAAAGTGACTTCATCCTCAAGTCTTGGTGAGTACCTTTGCAAGATGGACCCTGTTTTCACAAAATCTCACCAAGGTGACACTGATATATAGACTGTATTTATATAGCATATATCATGGACAGAAGTAAATCAAAAATAAAAAAAAGATAGCTGGATGCACAAGACCCAGGATAAAAAAGTGTCCAATCCTGGCAGGCACACTGGTGCCAGGACTGGAAAAATGACAGTGTAGAATCCTCAAAATACGGAAACAATCTTACAATGGGGCTAGGCCAGGCTCAGGGGGGAGGATGGTCCCCCTGTTGTAGAAGAAAGTAGTAGTCCACAAAAACAACAAAAATTGATTGGCCAAAGAAGAGCCATAAAGATGACAGAGTGGACTATTGAGGATAAGAAAGAAATTATGTATTGTTGCTATTATGTAAAAAGCCCAGAATTTCCAGACACAAGATATACAAAACGATTAAGAGAGAAATTAGAGGAAAGAAAAATACTTCCACAGGAAAAACTGTCACAAGCTTCAAATAAAAATTTGCTTTCATTAATACAACAGATTTTTGAAAAACAGTATGTAGATCAAGAAACGTTGATCTCTTTGGAAAAAGAAGCCTCTGAGGAAGTGAGAAAATATAAACAACAAAACCTAGAGATATTTGAAAAATATAAAAAAGAAACATGGACATAGGAAAGGAAGAGAGATTTGATATGGTGCAATATTTATGCAAAGGAGAAAGCCAAGTTAACTAATATACAGATGGCAGTTTCAAAGATATACAGGCAAAGGTATTCAGATATGGAAAATTTCACAATAAAAAGATTAAAAGTACAAAGATTTAATGTAGAAAAGACGATTAGTAAAGTAGAAGTTAAAGAAATAGAAGTTGAAGTTAAGGAGTGCCTGTGAAGTGAAGGATTTAATGTAGAAGGTCTAAAACAGACTACATCACAGCAGGATGGAGTGAGTCCCCAGAATAAGGAAAAGCAAGAAGATCAGGAGACATGTGAAGAAGAAATATGGGCAGGGAAAGGAAAAGAGATTTAATATGGTGTAATATTTATGCAAAGGAGAAAGCAAAACTAACCAATACAAAAAGAGCAGCACCAAAGATATTTGAAGAAAAATATAGGCAAAGGAATCCGGATATGGAAAATTTTACATTACAAAAAATAAGAAGACTAAGAGGAAAAGTAGAAAAAGAGATTAGTAATGGAGAAGTCAAGAAGTAGAAACTGAGGTAATGGAACAGCTGCAAAGAGAAGGATTCTGTGTAGAAAATCAAATGCAAAAAGCACCACAACAGGATAGAGCAATGGATATCCAAATTAAGGGGAAACCAGTGGAACAGGAAGCAACAGGTCAGGTGCCATATCAAGATATTTTGGAGCCTTCCACAGGAAACCAGTATAAAAGTTCACTTGGAGCTAGACAGGAAGGAAAGGAACAGGAAACTGAAAATTCTGATGCAGTTAACATTGATGAGTGATAAGCCAGTGAGTTTCCTTATGACAAAACAATAGATGACCCAAGATGAAATTGAAGAGAATGTGCCACAAGAAGATGTTATAGAACTTTCTATAGAATGACCGCAGGAAATGGAAAACAAGGGATGTGCCCTCAGTATGGAAGAAAAGGAGTTAAGAGAAGAGTTGCTTGATTTAATAGATAAAGACAGATATATCAAGATCAATGAGAGAAATAGGCTGCAGAAGGTTAATAAAACCCCAAAAGTCAGAAGCTTGATAAAACAAATGAACACAGTAATTAGGACTGTCCATAGAGATCCATGCGATATAACAGAAGTGATCAGACTATATTACTGTGCTGCTACATTGATAACTGATAAAATTCTACCACAGGAACATAGGGTAGCGAGGGAAAAGGGGGGACAAAAGCGAATACCATCATAGAAGTATCAAACAGAGAAAACTATAAAGCAGCTAAGACAAGAAGTGTCATTGTTAGAAGATTATAGAAGAGGGAACAGATCAACAAAAATATTAAGAAAGCTGTGATAAAAGTAATGTGCAGTATTAGAACAGACCAGGGTCTATTATTCACTATTGGAGATAACAAACTAAAAATTTCAAAACAGGTGGGAAGACTCAGAAGATATGAAGATAAATATAAGGGAAAAGCACAAAATTAGCAATTTACTGATGACCCAAAAAAGTTTTATAGAGAATTGGGAAATAAAGTAAAAGGAATTGATAGACCGCTGAAAAAAGAGGAAGTAGATACATTTTGGAGAAGTATCTATGAAGATCCTGTGGAACATAACAAGGATGCTAAATGGATAGAAGAAGTAAAAGAAAGATTAAGAAGTTTAAATGTACAGGATATGAAATGGGATGAAGTAACAGACAGAGAGACTGAAACAAAGTTGAGAAAAGTCTCTAATTGGAAAAACCCAGGCCCAGATGCAGTACCTAACTTTTGGCTTAAAATATTAACTTCTTTACAAGAGGATCTAGCCATGAGTAGGAACTATTTATATGCATATCCCAAACAGACATCACACTGGTTAACAACAGGAAAAACAATGTTCTTACTTAAGAGTGAACCTGCAAGCTACCCTAAAAATTATAGACCAATAACTTGTCTTCCGACGACGTATAAACTATACACGGGGATTGACGCCAACAGAGTTTATAGTCATTTTGAAGAAAACTCAATTATGGCAGTAAAAAGGGCAATAAAAGAAATTCGTATGGAACAAGGATCATTTGTTGTTAAATAAAGTTATAGTGGAGAACTGTAAGAAAGGGAAGAATCGAAGTATGGCATGGATTGACTATAAAAAAGCATTTGATAGTATCCCACATTCATGGATAAAACAGTGCTTAAAAATGTATAAGGTACATCCTTCACTGATTGATTACATTACAGTAACCATGAAGCCATGGCAGATGACTTTGCAATTAAGCCATGATAAAGGGCAGATTATTATCCCAGGGATAAAAATCCAAAGGGGGGTATTCCAGGGTGACTCCCCGTCACCATTGCTATTTTGCCTTGCCATTAATCCATTAAGCTGTTTACTTAACAGCTTAGGTCATGGCTATAATCTGGCTTCTAGAAAACAACAAAGTCTAATGACTTGAAAAATGCAGAAGGAGAAAAATCACACGATGCAAAAAAGTTGAAGTTAGCACTTTCGTTTACTGTAATATGTAAACTTCCTCAGACAAATTAACAAGGGAAATTAGTGTTTATATAAACATACAAATAATGACATCATTTCCTACACCAAAATAAAGTCTCAATAAAAGTCCTTCAATATACCAAAATAAAAATCTTCTCTTTGTCGATGATTTAAAATTGTATAGCTCATTAGATGAGGAACTGAAAGCACAACTGCAGGTTGTCAAACTTTTTCAGATGATATTGGAATGTCATTTGGTCTTGATAAATGTGCAAAATCAACCTTTACAAAAGGAAAATTGCAGCACCAGGAAAACATCAGTTTGGGACAAGAATGTGATATAAAAGAACTTGAGCAAGAGGGGGTGTATAAATACTTGGGAAATGATGAAGGATCAGCAATAAAACATGAACAAATGCGAATAAAGCTTAGTAAGGAGTACTTTGGAAGATTTAAATTAATCCTGAAAACAGCATTGACACCTAGGAATAAGATCCAAGCTATAAATCAGTTTGCTCTTCCTGTCCTAACATATAGTTTTGGAGTGATTAATTGGCCTCAAAAAGTGTTGGATAGATTGGATATTAAAACAAGAAGTATGCTTCATGCTCATCAAATGATTTATAAAAATCAGTGTATACCAAGATTATATATTCCACGTTCTGAAGGAGGGATGGGCCTCCTTAAAATTGATTACATGTATAGATCTGCAATCATATCTACTGACCTCACAAGATCCAAACGTGGTGAAAGTTTTGAAACATGAGGAGAATAAATCTAAGATGACATCTCTGCTTAATTTAGCAGAAGCATATTGATGTCAAGCAGGAATGGAAATCAAACCAGAAGTGGATAAAAACCAGGCAGCAACTGAATGTGCCAAAAAAACAAAAGAAAGAATATAAGGTGAAGGACAAGATGAGAAGGCAAGAAATGTGAAAAAAACATAAATATAGTTGCAAGTATAGAAAACTTCTGGAAGAGCCTCATGTTGATCAAGAACGAATGCAGGAATGTTTAAAGAGAGGTGAATTTACATCAAAAAATGAAAGGTTAATATTGGCAGCCCAAGATAGTGGGCTACGTACATGCTGGTTTACTAAGTCCATTGAGCATGTGGGAAAAACAGACATATGTAGGTTTTGTGGAACCAAACTGGAAACAGTCACACACCTTATTGCTGCTTGCGACTCTCTAATGGTAGAGGGACTGTATACTGAAAGGCATAATAATGTGGCGAGATTGTTACACTGGAGATTGTGCAAACATTATGTTATCGAAGTGGCTGAAAAACACTGGAAACATGAGCCACAGAGAATCATAGAAAATTATGAAGTTTACATCACATGGGATCACCCAATGCCAACAGTCCAAAAGATAGATGCTAGAAAACCAGATATAGTGGTCCAAGAAAAGAAGACAAAATTAGCATTGATCGTTGAAATCGACACACCTAGTGACTACAGTGTCTTGCGTACAGAGAGACACAAAGTCATAAAATACCTCAATCTGCAGGCAGAAATGAGAGCCATCTGGGAGAAAGATACCCAGACAGTTTCAATAGTAATAGGAGCAACTGGTCTTATAAAAAAGAATTTACAACTGTATTTAGATATGTTACCAATTCATGTAACACCGTATGAATTGCAAAAGGAGTCATTACTGGGGACTGCAAAGAGCACTTTTGGCTAACATCAAAGAGTGAAACAATACTAATTTCATGAACTTTAATCATACTTTGACTTAGGAATGGGGTCCATTCCTGTCATGATATTAGAAACCCAAAAGACTTGGAGAAATTAAAAATGAAAGAAGTGAAATGGATACTATTAAAATGCGTTATGTAATTATGTCCACAACTAATTCTGTTATACATCAAGTAGCACACTGCATTGTCATCTCAAAAATGCACTCTGATGAGTTATGGTTATCAGATGCTGCATTCCTACATAGGGAAACAATTAGCTGGTGTGGTCACACAAGGTGGAAAGGAAAAATCAATAATCAAAAAAAAAAAAACACTTCAGACAAAGCCCAATGATAGACACTGCTTACTTCACATGTCCCCATAGTAGGCATAATGTCGATCAGCAGCAAAAAGCCATTTATTACCAGTAGATCTGTCACAGTCACTTGTCAAATGCAGGCGTCCACTATAGGTAGCACACTTTCTAGTCTGTCCAAGAAAATTGCATGTAAACTATGAGTGCATATGTATGCTGTCAGCTTTTTACAATGGATCCCATGTCATGGATGGCGTCTCACAGCAAACTTCAACATGTATTATGTAAGCAAGTTATACCTACATATGTAACATTAGCTCACATACTAATGCATGCAGTTCTTTGTTTCCTCAAGTATATGTACACAGACATAAAGATACTTTTTTTGCAACCATGTAATTCTGGACATATACATCAGTTCAACGCACAAGTATATGCATATATAGCACAATCATCCACACAACCTCAGAATGGTTCTGCTGTCAATATGAAGACTATTAGAAAATCTATTGGGCCTTCTGTTTTCTGATCTGGCCCTGTTAGTAGTGAGCCATCAACTGCAGAAGCAAATAGCACTGTAATATTCAACTGGCATAGTATCAGACACCTTTCCAGTGACAGGAGTACGATGATCTGATCCTATGCTACACAGACAAACACAAAAATCACAGAAATGCTACATATTATGTATGTGTTGTCATTTAGTAATACTTGTATGCAGACACATTGGCATATACACCACAAGATACACACACACATGTATGCAGTTGCATTTGCGCAGGCACACAACCTATCCACTCAACCCAATATTGCCACACATATACATGAAAATAAAAGATTCGCATACAGTGGATATAAAAAGTGTACACACCCATGTTAAAATGCCAGGTTTTTGTGATATAAAAAAATGAGACCACAATAAATCATTTCAAAACTTTTCCCACCTTTAATGTGACCTAAAACCTATACAATTCAATTGAAAAACAAACAAATCTGTTAGGGAAAAAAATATAAAAAATAAAAAAACTTACAATAAGCTGGTTGCATAAGTGACCATAGGGATACTGCAAGACATGGAAATGTACTCTGCAATGGAGAAAAACAAAAATGGAGTAATACATATGTTGAGAGTGCGACTTGAGGTAAGTTGGTATCGAAAGTGATATATGCATAGTCTGCAGAGAAAGTGGACTTTGTACAAAAACTGATTAGGGTGCATGGGCACAGATCTCCATTTGTCTGGCAGTATGCAACTACACACAAACACATAGTGATGACTCTGCGTAGGACATGCATTTTTGCTGTGGAGCCAAACATGCTCAACCCATTACTGCGTGAGATTCTCTGTCCCATTCATCTGAACACCATACAAGCATATGCCTTAGTCTAGATGAGTGTCTGAAGAAAAGCCTACTATTGCTTACAATGAATGAGGAGCACTTCTCTTTTCTTCACATCAAAGCATTCAGCACAGTCAGAGATTTGTGTTTCCTCCTCCTTCTCTATTACTTCATCTTGTTTTTTCTGCAATTTGTTCTCTAAAGTGTTCAATTGCATCTTCTCTGCTGCATTTATTACTCCTTGTTTTTAGCCTGTTTAAATTTTGAGTGTTATTCGGAGCCTCTTAGTTTTGGTTTAAGACCTTGGGCTATAGGCCTTCCCCTTAGCTCTCCCTGGCCTCTCTCTCTCAGATTCTGAAAAATATGGATGGACAGTTTCCTACGGTTTCTCCTGCCAGCATGGTTGATACGAGCATCCTGAGAAAGTGTAGCAACTACCTCATGTACACGGACAACCATCTACTCCTACCACCTAGGAACACAATTTGTGAGAGATGCAATTACATAAAGAAGCTAGAGTCTAAGCACTCTCCCTCACAAGCCAGTATATCTGGCACTGAGAAGGTTGTCAACATAATCACTACACCTCAAACACCACCAAGCACCCACAACTACAAAACACACACCTACATATGTGGAGGTTCTCAACAAAAACAAACCCAAACAAAGGAGACCTCAGAGGCAAAAACACATGTGAACTCCACAACCCTCCACACCACATACTTAGCATAGTCCACACACCAGTGTCTCGCAACCACTAAGTCCTACCCATAAACCCAACATATTAGTCATGGGAGACTCCATTGTGAGACACACAGATGTGCCTCTCAACAGGTTAGATAAGGAGAAAGTCATGGTTAGTTGTTTGTCAGGTGCCAGAATCCGCCATATCACACATGCACTCAAGTCTCTCCACAACAGGCATTGTTATGACACTGTCATAGCCCGTGTTGGCATGAATGACTTGAGATGTACCTCCCTGAACTATATGAAGAGAGACATGATTGAGCTCGCTGAATATGTGTCCCAGGTAGATATGTCCCTAGCCTTAAGCAGAATTCTACTGTCAACCAGAATGATGCCTCAATACAAACAGAAAATGATTGACTTGACTTAGTTTCTGGTGTTATTCCGGGGGGGGGGGATCCAGTACCTGACAGTCTGGGAAGATATGATCGACAGACCATGATGCTTTGCTAGAGATGGCCTTCATCTGTCTCACTTGGGCTTCAAGCTCCTGCCAAAGACCCTTGCCTACCCCATAGTGCCTTTTTTTAGGAAAAGTCATGAGGTTGCTACTGCCAACATAAAAATTTCAACAAAAAGCAAATTAAAGGCCATGCTGCTAAACACTACAAGTCTAAACATGAAACTGCACTCACTGCAAGCATTCTTAACCCTGGAAGATGCTGACATTTGTGCAGTCACAGAAACCTGGTTCAAAGCAGCAGAGAGCACCCCAGCCTTGCCTGGTTACTCATCCTATCATAAATTCAGACCCCAGACTGTGGGCAGGAAAGCCAAAAGAGGTGGAATTTCAATATATATTAAAGACACACACACCTCCAGGCTGGTCAAACAGTGTGACACACAGGAGGCACTCCAGGTGTAGTTAACCATTGACAAGGCCCCTATTCAAATTATAGCTAGCTAGAAGCCCCCAAATTTCACTCAAGATGCCCACTCCACCAATCTGGACCTCTTTAAATCTATCAAGATTCAACTCTTTACCCTGATCCTGGGTGACTTTAATTATCCAAACATAGACTGGAAAAACTACTCATGCCAGAACATAAATGCACAGAGATTCCTCAATTTTATCAATGCCTTTGGAACAGCTAGTCAATATCCTCACAAGAGGTGACAATATCTTGGACTTGGTATTAACCAACATGAGTAACCACTGCAACACTCCTACAGTATCATCCTCCCTGGTAAGATTCAACCATAAAGTGGTATCTTCCAAAGTCATCATCTCCCCTGACTCCTCTCTAGCTATGGTCAACCAAAAAAACTTCTCCAAAGATGATTACAACCTCCTGAGGGATGGTATAAACAACTTTGCAGCCCCTTCCCCCTCCATAGGAACTGGCAACAATGTCCAGATCTACAACAAAATACTGTACAAACATTTATATGGATGCATGGAATCAGGAATCCCTGACAGGACAAAATCATCCTCCGCAAGGAAGAGTAAACCTGTCTGGTGGACAGCTGCAATAAATAAACTAAATAACAAAAGGAAAAAATTGCTGTCCAGGACCAAGAAAGAGCAGGTGCCCAATTGGAAGCAATCTGTCTTTAGCCTGAACAAGCAAATAAAAGCACTAGTGAAATCCTCTAAAGCCAACTTCGAGTCCAAATTGGCTACATCTTCTACAATCATAAGACCTTCTTCACATATGTACGCAATCTCAAAGGAAGCACCCAGATCTGTTCAGAACTGGTTGTCAAGGACACCACATACACAAATACTGTAGCTATAGCCAATCTACTGGCTGACAGATTCAGTGAAAACTTCTCCCCTCTGTCCCCCTATCAATAAATCAGGATATCCCTAGTACCTGCCCCCCAACCCAGGGCTTTTTTTGAGATGGTACGCGCCAGTATGGCGTACCGGGACCTCTTCTGCAAAAGCGCTGGATTGAGCGAGTCCACTTACGCACAAAATTTAAACTTCCGTTCACCTAATAAGGCAAAAATAACTAGCTTTTCGGCCTCAGGTAACGTCATGACATGTGTGTCACAGGATTGTGGGCTGTGGCAGTTGACAGGACTGCATAATCATGATGTGGACTGCTGATTAGCCCTGTTACTCTCGCATTCTCTTCCTGCACTTTAGTTGCAAGGAGAGAGCGAGAGGAGAAACAGGGCTATGGTGTGTGTGTCATCACATTTGTGTGTTTTTTGGGGCTGATGAGAGGGCCATGGCCCAACGCCAACCAGATGCTTTATTTTTTTCCTGGCATACCACTCTGTGAAATTTAAGGGCCATGGGGTTGACTTTTTTTTTATATGTTATAAATTGGCAGGGTTTAACCAGATACTAGGGAGGCAGTGTGCATGGGTGTGTGTGTATGGGGGGGGGGGGGACTGTTGATTTTCCTTTTTTTGAAACACTGCCTGGCAACAGGGCAGGGTCAATGAACCATCAATGGAACCACTGTCTAGATGATTCCTGTCATCTGTCTGTCTGTTTTTTTGGGGGCTGTTGATAGGCAGGGCCAACCAGATACTTTATTTTTCGCCTGTCAGGATTAACCTACTCTATGTGTGAAACTTTTAAGGGCCATGGCATTTACTTCTTTTTATATGTTATGTATAACCTGGCAGGTTTAACCAGATACTAGGGAGGCAATGTGTTTGGGGGACTGTTGACTTTCTTTTTTTAATACACTGGCAAGCTCAACAGAACCAGATGATTCCTGTGGTATGTGTGTTTTTTGGGGCTGTTGATTGGCAGGGCCACCCAGGTACTTTCTTTCTTTTTTCCAGGCAGGGTCAACCAGATACTAGTACTATGTGTGTTTAAGGACCATTGTGTTACACAAGGAAGAGTGAGTTTGTCACTGAACAGGGGTCATGTTAAAGGTGGTCGTGTCAATACGGACGAGTAAGGGGAAGACAGAACCTGAAAGTGCCATTCATGCTGAGTAGGATGCTTTTCAGTGCATTTTGACAACACCACATGCAATTTTCCAACTAATATTAGCAGAGGTGACATTCACAGCAACTCTCCTTTGTAGGGGTATAGCACTCTGTACCCCTTCTTTTCAGGACAGAGCTCCTTTTTACAGTATAGAGTCCCTTGATCCATCCATGTGTAATGCACAGCTGTATGGATATAGCTTACTATGTTTGGGAGGAGATGAGGGGAGTCAGATGAGGCTGTTCGGGTTTTAGTCTACACTACAGGCTGGGCCATAGAACAGAAATAACAATAAATTTTAAGTAAATGAACTCTGAAGCATGTACGACTGATTTTACTTCTGAGCTGGGCTCAGAATGATTTTTGTGAAAGCTTTTCTTCTGTAATGAAAATAGTGTGTCTGAAAAGCCATTTCCATGAGGAACCAGAGTAATAAAAAAGTAAATAGATGCTAGTGGAAATCTCGTAGAGCTGATTAAAGCGGTAGTCTGCAGTGCTGACAGGGTAACCCTAAGACATTGTTTAGACTACAGCTTCTAACTGTTGTGATTCTCACACTCTCACTTATGAAAGACTAAAATATTTTAACTTGTACAGTGTCTCATATAGAGATTTAAAATGACCTTATTCGGTTATTTAGGGCATTTAGAGGCAACCACCCCTGGAAATGTTTGGAGTTATCAAAAGTATGCTAATTGGTTGTCTGAGATAGTAGCTGATACACGGAATAGACCACCAATTTACATTAAAGCAAGCATTAATGAAGATATTTTTAAGAACAGCCTGAACAGTTATTATGGGAACAAGTATTTTAGTATATTGGCAGGATAGAAGGGCATTAATACCCATGCTTGAAATATTTGCATGTATGCATTAATATTTTGTCCTTCATATAATGTAGTAACTTACATATTTTCTGATTTGCCTGTGTCACAGCTTCTTCTTGTAATATGACTGAGATGGCAGTAAACGTACAAGCTCTAATCTTTCATATGAACACGTGGGCCTTAAAATTAACATAACATTGCCCCAGACTTAATAATATATCATTCCTTGTTATAGGTTTTGCATTCCAGATAACAGCTGAAGGTAAGACAGTTGGCTGCCCTCAGCATTTCAAGTAATCTGGTCCAATGGCAATGTTCCAGAAGTGTTCCTAAATTGACCTTGGTCTGAAAGGGAAAAATCGATAAATTAAGGCTTTCAAAACTTATTAAAAATGCAGTTTATATCAAGCATACAAATTCTTGTTTTTATAGGTTGCATGGTTATAACCTGGCAGGGTTAACCAGATACTGGGGAGGTAATGTGTTTTGGGGGCTGCTGATTTTCTTTTTTTAATACATTGGCAGGGTCAACCAGTGGTCTGTGTGTTTTGGGGGGCTGTTGATGACTGCCCTCAGTTCTGGTCTGGAATGTTTAATGTTTTGTGGTATGTATGTATCACTAATGGAAATGACATTTATACATTTAGATATCTACCCATATTGTATTGTATTGTATTGTATTGTATTGTATTTATTTATTTCAGTTTGTTAACTGGGGTAGAACACTGGTCTCTTTGGGCCATTTTACAGATTTAGCCCAGGAAATTAAAATAAAGTACAGACTACAACATTAGTATTACAGCATGACAGGAAAGTAACAAGAGTCCATAAACATATAATATAAATTCATTCTGAAATGGTAAAGAGAGGGAAGGAGATGAGATGTTGTCATTAGTAATTTAGTAGAGCGGTAAAGAGATACAGGTATTAATAGGGAGAATACAAGTATGTGAGAAATTAGTTGTGCCTATCAGCTAACAGTATGTCAGTTTGGACACGGTAGAAGGGTGGTAGGGCAGAAAGTTGAATATAAAGTGTTTTACACCCTTATTGCCTACTCCATGAAGATTTTTTTTTGTCAGAAGCTCAGAACATTATGTCACATTTTTTAAATTTGTGAAATGTAATTCTTTCTTTGGCGGGGGGTGGCTGTAGCCTGTAGGCTGTAGATAATTTAATACAGCAGCATACAACTGTAACATTATCTAGCTTATTTCTAAAATTTATCCCCAGTTTCTTTAGATTCTTCAGCAAAAGGGTGCTATTATGAATGTTCCGAGATCCAACTTTTAAAACGGATGTTTGGAATATTATAAATAATCAAATAAATATGTTACTAGACCATTTACCCTTTAGTGATGGCCAAAATTACTAGTTACTTTTCTAGTACAGGATGCCTTATAAATAAATGACCGTGACTGAGAGAGGGTGATCCAGATCTCACAGTTTGTAGTGACACTATGAGGATGGTGTCTACGCCAAATGTTGCTTGTGCTTCAAGCAGTAATGTTGCAGATGAGCCAGATGGTGCTATGGAGGTGGAATTCTTACAAAGTATTGCTTCTGCTTCATGTAGTAATTCCATTCATGAGGCTGCTGGTGACACAGACTGGCCTGACTGCTGGACTTTGGACCAGAAAAATGACTACTGCCATAAGTACAGTTGGCTGTCAATTCGCAATAAGAAACTTGGATGTAAAACATGCCGTAGTGTGGAGGGTCTTGGCATAGAGACTAAGAAGGGTCTTAAAATTGCAAAGGAATGGACCAATGACTTGATAACATCCTTTGGTAAAAGTTGACAGCAACAGTTAACATCCCTGCAAAAAAAAAAAACATTTGACCACAAGGAATCTGTGAGTCACAAAGCTGCCACAAAGCTTCTTGAAGAAGCAGACAAACAGATTCTGGAGCAGATGGTTTTGAAGGCCCAGGCAAAAAAAAACCTGTCACAATGAACATTTTTCATGCTGCCTATAAAGTGGTGAAAGAAAACCAAAGCTTTCATAATTCTGAGTCTGAAATTGATTTACAATAACTAAATGGAGTTGATATGGAAAGCATTCTTCATTCTAGTAATGCATGCATCAACATCATTAATCACATAAGCGATGAAATGAGAAAAAGTCTTACAAAACAGATTGTCACATCCAGTAGCAAAATATCATTAATTATTGATGAGTCAGTGATGTTGAGCAACAAATCGATGCTCATTGTTTATGTTTGTACCTGCCTTGCTGACAGTGGAATGAACTCAGCAGTAAATTTATTTTTGGCTTAATTGAACTGCAAAACACAACAGCGGAAGAGATCTTTAATTCTTTGCTTGAGTGCCTTAAATCAAAAGGTTTAACAGAGGATTACTTGAAATGTAACTTGGTTTGTGTTGCATGTGATGGTGCAGCCATTATGCTAGGATGTAAAAGTGGTGTTAAGAAGCTAATAACAGACAAGTTTCCATCAGTTATCTTTTGGCACTGTATGAATCACAGAATGGAATTCTCTGTCGGGGATGTAATCAAACAAGTTTCGGCAATTAATAGATTTAAGGCATTCCTTGATAAGCTGTATGTGCTATACCATTCCTCACCAAAAATAACTGAGAATTACAGATGTGTGCAAAAGAGCTGGACACTCAGATGGTAAAAATTGGTCAAATTTTAAGCACACAATTGGTGGCATCAAGTTACCTTACCATGTCTGCAGTTTGGGAAAAGTACGAAGTTCTGGTTAAACATTTTGAGGAAGCCAAACAATGTCCATCACATGATCAAATGGAGCGGGTGTATGTATGAGGGTTTGCAAAGAAAAATCACGTCAACAGAGTTTGTGCTAGATCTTGGCTTAATGTGCGACACCCTTCAAGAACTGTCAGAATTAAGCTTGGAACTGCAAGATCACAACATCGATTTGCACAAAGCAAATGAAGGCACAAATGTTCATTCAAGTTTTCAAAGAAAGGCAAACAAATCCAAGTCACTATTATGA
The DNA here is from genome assembly GCF_019279795.1 of Protopterus annectens. Taxonomy (NCBI): domain Eukaryota; kingdom Metazoa; phylum Chordata; order Ceratodontiformes; family Protopteridae; genus Protopterus; species Protopterus annectens. Next base: position 358,661,196 of record NC_056736.1, read on the forward strand.
GATGGCTGCAGTGGCTGAGCAAAATCTCCAGTTCAGCAGCATGTTGCTTCACAGCAAGGATTGCAAAATTGATCCACCAATTGATCCAGCTGTATTTTACACAAAACTTCATGAATCAATGTCTAGAAGGCTACTTGACTGTGATAATGCCAGATTTGCACAACAGGCACCCATATTTGATCAAAAGCAGTGGCCCAAGAATGTACATAACCATTTAACCTTTGGTGAAAAGGAAATTAGGGGCATCTGTAGAAAACTACAGTTATAAGAAAGAGATGCAATTTATGGATTCCATCAGTACCTCATTGAAAAAACAGTCCATAAAATTGCAGCCAGTATTGCATGCTCTTAGTTGTATTCCAGTTTCATCAAGTGAGTGTGAACGTGGCTTTTTGCAAATGAATCTAATTGTTACTCCAATGACAGCTTCATTACTTACAAGAACTGTTTCTTCACGTCTCTTCATACGATTGGTTGGCTCTCCACTCACATGCTTTGATCCTGCAAGATACGTTAATTCGTGGCCGTTACGAGGACGAAGATCGGCCATTGACACTCAAAGCAAAGAACAAATTAGGGAGACTTTATTTGATGAAAATATGCAAAAATTTTGAATTTTCTTTTAAACTCCATCAACTTAAGGACTGATTGTTTTATGGGACTACATAACTTTATTGTAGGATGTAGAGGTCATTATTAACTTGCAGGTAATATTCTTCAATTTTGCAAATTCTGTAAAGCACAATATTATGCAGTACGTATTTGCGACATGATGTCTTCAGTAATTGACAATTAAGTGAGAGCAAGCAGTACTGAGTGCATACTTCTTTAAATTTTCCATGTGACTGGGGCTCTTCACATTTCAGATCATTCATTAATCATACTGTATGTTCATACCTCTCAACCTGGAAACATCGAAAATCTGGGCAAGGCCAATGAAAAATAGGTACAAATCTGTACGCTGATTAACATAAAATTTGTATACATAATTATGTAACCCCACCCACTTCAATGGAATTGTGGGATACCGGTTTTCAAACGAAAACTGAAGAACAGCCAACCAAAATATGGCACTAGAGTCCCCCTGCAGCCATTCCAATCTCCCATTACCTGGCTATTTCACTCCATTTACCACAAACACTAATGTGCATACTGCTTTACTTCTAAAATGATTATTTTGATTTTAATTTTACATTTTATAGCACAATGCACAAACACTAATAGATATTTGCTAAACAAAGCAATACTGTCCCACAATGAAAGTAGACTTTGCATTAAAACTTCTCTGCCCTTGAAACTCACATTAATTGAAACAGCATCGAAACCCACACCATATCCAAAAAAAATGCATCTGGCCAGTGGTGGATGAAGTTTACCTTTAGACTGTTTTCAAATCATAGGCCCCTTGCATACAAAACAAGAAACATACATGTGCTCTTTGATACACTTTTCTGACTTTATTAAATTATATTCCTTGTATAATACAGCACACTTGTTAGACTTAAAACACATTCTAAATTTATTATTTGAACATTTTTCCAGTAGGAAATGAAACAAAATGCATGAACCAATAATAACAAAAGTGCCCAATTCAGAACATTTCCATCATAAACATCTATTTACACACACACACACACACACACACACACACACACACACACACACACACACACACACACACACACACACACACACACACATGCAAACACGCACACACACACACACACACACACACACACACACACACACACACACACACACACACACACACATACCTGCTACTACCAAACCATTTCCACACAGCTGCTACCTCAGTGCAAATTAAATAGCTACAGCTACCTACCTTAATGTTTCTGTTTACTCCCTCATAGCTTGCTACCCCTGCAGCAGCTATCCAGAACGTCAATGTACTGCAGTCCCCAGAATTCTTAATGTGCATGGCTTGGCTGGAGTGGCCATTCTCCATTTGCAGAATCACCATTCTCCATTTGCAGAAACAAGAAACACAATTATTCCTGCTTGGCTGAAACAGATGGAAATTAACGCACATGAGCCCTTGAGCTCAATTCTGACAGGCTGGTAGTTCGTTTCAGGGAGTTGACATCAGCTCAAAATGCCGAGGGAAAAAAATAAAATAAAAAGCGGGGAAATTCGGAAATTAAGGCATATAGTTTCAGCTGCTTGCATATGCAAAAAGTATGGGCCAGTTACTGGAAAGATTGGAAAAAATAATTTGACATTTAGGATATATAAATATTACAAGGCACAAAAAGTTACTCAATTTGCCTGGAGTCAGACAAATGTTTTTTTGTTAATCGGCTAAGCTGACTAAGCAAAACTGTCCCGTTTCCTGGACAATCAATAAGTGACTTGCTCAGGGCCACAAGTAGGTAAATTGAGAATGTTAAAACCCTGAATTGCAGGAGACAGATTATAAAAATAATCCTCTGAGACCTCCTATTCCTGAAGAAGCAACCTCTATCTGCAAGTTCAGCAGGGTTGAGACCTAGTGGATGACTACAGCAACAGCTGAGGTTATATGCAACTTAGAATGAGGAGGCTATTCGAGTAATTCTAGAATAGAAAATGAACCAGTCAAAAATCCAAAAATGTAGCTTAGTAGAATGAAGGAAAGTTGCATAACACAAAGAAAGATTATGAAAATAATGGTCATGTGCCTAACCCATACAAACAATCTGATAGAGTGTTCTTATCACTTTTCTCAATGAATACTTGCTGGGTGAAAGGGAAAGAGTGCACCTTCTTAGATTGATGGAATATAATTTTGTAGTAAAAAAGGCTCCACAGCCTCCCTACTGCTCTTGACTGTGCAGAGCATAGAGATCTTTATATAATGGATAGCTGCTGCCTCTGCAGCAGCAATCCTCCTGCAATCCAGCATTTGAAAGGACCAACTGGGAGTACTGAACTGGCTAATGTTAACATGCACCTGCAAGGGAGCAGTTTGGTGACTGGAAAACCAGCACTCCTACTCCAGACTTTTTAAAGGTTCACATAAAAAAAAAACAAGCTCACCACATCCACTTTCTCATTCATACACGCATTCACTCACACACTCTCTTCTGATCTCTCTCACATACCCACTTTCTCATTCATACATACACGCATTCACTCACACACTCTCTTCTGATCTCTTTCACATGCCCACTTTCACATTCATACGTGCATTCAATCACACAATATCTTCCGATCTCTCTCACATATTCACTTTCTCATTCATACACGCATTCACTCACACACTATCTTCCAATCTCTCTCACATGCCCACTTTCTCATTCATACATGCATTCACTCACACACTCTCTTCTGATCTCTCTCACATACCCACTTTCTCATTTATACATGCATTCACTCACACACTCTCTTCCGATCTCTCTCACATACCCACTTTCTCATTTATACACGCATTCACTCACACACTCTCTTCCGATCTCTCTCACATGCCCACTTTCTCATTCATACATGCATTCACTCACACACTCTCTTCTGATCTCTCACATGCCCACTTTCACATTCATACATGCATTCACTCACACACTATCTTCCGATCTCTCTCACATACCCACTTTCTCATTCATACATGCATTCACTCACACACTATCTTCCGATCTCTTACACACACACACACACACACACACACACACACACACACACACACACACACACACACACACACATACACACATCTGCTACTACCAAATAATTTCCACACAGCTACTACCTCAGGGATTGCTCAAAATGTCAGTGCAAATTAAACAGCTACAGGTACCTACCTTAATGTTTCTGTTTGCTCCCTCGTGGCTTGCTACATCTGCAGCAGCTATCCAGAACTTGAGTGTACTACAGTCCCCAGAATTCTTAACGTAAATGGCTTAACTGGAGCAGCCATTCTCTGTTTGTAGAACCACCATATTCCGTTTGCAGAAACCAGAAACAGAATTATTCCCGCTTGGCTGAAATAACCGGAAATGCATGCATGTGAACCCTTGAGCTCAATTCCGACAGGCTGGTAGGCCATTTCTTGGAGGTGACGTCATCACGTGCGTGATGACGTCAGCTCAAAATGGCAAGGGGAAAAATTTAAAATAAAAAGCCAGAAAATTCAGAAATTAAGGGGTGCCACTCGGGAATCATGGCACCCTATTATTTGGACCCCAAAACTCTGTAAAAACTGAGCAATTCAGTACAGTTGGGACATATGTGTATGTTACATATCTCCACCTTTTCAGCTTAGATTGTCATAATTTGTGTCATTAATTATATGTCTGTCTCAATGTGAATTATTGTGATTCTTTACTGACAAATATGTGTGCTTTCCACTCCTTACACTCATTCTGCCCTCTGTTCTCCACTTCCCAGGTAACTATAGACTGAATACAGACAGCAGGGACTTCTGTACAAGCAGAAGCAATCATTTTCCTGTACTCTAAAGTCTTGAGGATGCCTATTCTTAGCATGAAAAATGGGACATGCTTCTTAATTTCTTTGATCAAGAATTCTGGAGAAAACAAGTAATGATGGGACAAAAGCTGAAAACCAGGGACAATTTCTTAAATATTACTCTAATTCACAAAATTGATTACAACACTGAAGATTATGATCTGGTCTCCAGTCATAACCTCTTTATAATATTTTTCAGACATGATGTCAAGGGGTTCACCTTGAGAGTAAAGCTTGAGAAGTGAATCTTGGCATCTAATATTATCATAAAATTCACATGGTGATGAAAATATAACACTAAATATCTGGGACGGGACCACGACCATGTAAAGGGGTGGATCCAGACCCTCATCCTTCAGTCTCTGCCTGTGAGTTGGTCACAAATATCTCTGTGTTGGCTTTGTTGAGGCACTGCCCAGAAATGATATCAAAGCTTTTCAGTAATCCAGGCATCCAGCTATTGCAGTGAGATCCTTTCTTGGATTCTGCATAAGGATTAAACAATCATTCATAAGTACAGCCCTTACTATCCCACACATGGATTGCCCATAAATGGACCTAGTCTGCTGAAGGAACCTATTTAGGGGTTATACAGTTAAAAGAAAAAAGAATGAGAACATTGACAACCCTAGCAAGTGCCCTTGTACAAACTAAAGGGACTAGACAATAAACCATTACTTAAATATATAGTTGAAGAGGGGGGGGCTTCATTGCAAGATAATCACAGATTGGGAGGCTATCTTCAAAGAATTGTCTCTAACCAAGCTGAAAACCTTCTCAAAGTCAACTAAAACCACCTTGCAGTCTTGACGTAAAGGAGCACTGTCCTTAAGAGATCCTCAATTTTCCAAATTAGTACAAACCCAGCCTGTATGGGAAAGATAAATTTTGACAGAAGAGATTTAATCTGCTGTGCTAGGACTTTAACATATACATAAAGTTCCACGTTAATAAGAGAAACCAGATAATGGTTTGCAACCAGTGACCACTAAGGAATCTTTCCAGGGATTAGAGATAACCATTATTATGGTAGATGTACAAGAGAAGGTTAATCATCCTGTAAGTCTGGAAAGATCTAAAAATATTCAACCACCCATGGAAAATTTGATACAAGGCTTTTATACAGTTACCACATCCATGTCACAGGCTTCACCACAAGGCATACCATCTATCACTTTGCACACCTCCCCCTGAGAAATTGCAGAGAGAACTCTACTCCACTTTTCCAGTGACAGTTTAAAAGGGTTCACTTTGTCAAAGAATTCACTCATCTTACTCTCCCAATCATATGCCGCGGTGGTATGGCGGTAGCGTTGTTACCTCACAGCAAGAGGTTCTCCCATTCGATTCTCGGCTGGGCTTGGGAGTGCCTTCTGTGTGGAGTCTGCATGTCCTCCCCGCGGTTGGGTAGTGTTCAAAAGACATGCGTGCGTAAATGGGCGTGCCTTCGTTGAAGGTTGGGCGTCGAGCAGGCACCTCGGTGTTTCGTAAAAATCTATTGCCAATCATTAGCGGACCGGAGTTCCGCTGTGGCAACCCCTTACAGGGAAAAGCCGAAAGACAAACTACAACAACAACAATTCTCCCAATTATCAAGCAAAGGACTTCTAAGCAAAGTTGCTCATAGAAGTGATGGGATTCTGCATTAATTCATATTTCCCCAGTGGGCATAACCTGCTTGTCAGTTACCTTGACCCCTGCTATGGATATCTGTTGCCTGCAAGCCTTGACCTTTTGTCCAGAAACCTGCCAGGCCTTTCACCATCAGCCCAGGCCCTCTTTTTGGTGGTTTCTAAATACAGCTGTGAGATTTTTGCAACACAGTACACGTACACTTGACGATTTGTCAGTTTCAAATTTTAACCCATTATGTGATATATTGAATATTGAGATATTTCATTTGGAACCCCATGAATAAAGGATATAACAGGAGCTCTTCAAAACAAAATAACTGTCTGGGACAGGTGGACCCATCAGCACAATGATAATGTATGACTGCAGGTAAAATTTAAGATTACTGTTCACTGTCATGCTTAATAATTTGCTGTGAGAAGTGACTTCAACTGTTGCATTATTAACAGAGAAGATTTTATTGATTTTTTCATGAAAGAGGATTTGCAGAAAAAAATAAGTATTTTGGGGTTGGGGACAGGGGGTGGGACTGGGCGGGGTGGTGGGTTGACCTGAATGATGCAAAATATGCATACCACCACCTTTTTGCTTACAAAAAAATGCCCTGCCCCTACCCCTTATCTCTAAGGACCAGGTCATCACAGCCCTCTCAAAGGCAAACAATACAGCCTCCATGGGACCCGATAACATCCCAGGCTGCATCCTACATGAACTCAGGCATGAGCTTACAGCACCATTAGGTATTCTATACAACCAAAGGCTTTGTCCCAGCCGAGTGGAGGACAGCCACTGTCATCCCTTTACACAAAGGTGGAGCATGCACCGGTCTGGGAAATTATAGCCCCATCAGCTTAACTAGCCTGATCTGCAAGACCATGGAATGGATTACCATGGACCTCATTAACAGGGACATTGGAAACTTCCAAATACTTGACCCCTCACAGTTTGGCTTTATCAAGGGGAGGTCATGTCTGTTAAATCTGGCTGACTTCTTTCAGACAGTCACCAAAGCCATGGATGAGGGGAAGATGGTGCACATCACCTACCTTGACCTGGCCAAAACCTTCAACACTATTCCCCACTTGGGCATAATAGATAAACTCTCTCGACTATGCATCAATCCATATGTTACCAGATGGGTAGCAAACTGGTTCACTGATAGAAACCACCTAATTAAAATAGGGGAAGCCACCTCAAGCAGAAGACCTGTAATGAGCTGCATACCCCAGGGATCTGTCTTGGGGCCTCTGAAATTCAGGATATACTTTTCTGAGGTGCTGACCAAATCCAGTGAGCTATGGCTGGCAAAGTTTGCAGATGACTGCAAGCTAGGTGTGGTCATCAATTCCTGAAGTAATGTGGACATCCTCCAAGAGGGTCTTACCCAAAAAAATGACTGGTGCCAGAAACATGGCCTCAAGCTGAATGCCAAAAAATGCATCATCATCTCCTTGGGGGGAGAGACATCCCCACATATTATGACATTAATAACAACGTCCTTAGTGCATAATTAGTATTGAAGGATTGGGGCACTCACTTTGATAGCAACCTGACTTTTGACCACCATGTTGCTTCCATTATATGGAAAGCTTGTTACATGGCCCACCTCATATGTAAGGTTATCTCATCCAGGGACAAAGAGGTCATAACATCCCTGCATTTTTCACTTATATGGCCAATTATTGAGTACAACACCCCCCCTTCGGCATATAGCTTGCAAAACGCATGCAGCAGCTTTGGAGACCACAGAGGTTCCTCACCAGGAGAATCCAGAGCCTCAAACATCTACACTACACAGATAGGATAAAAGCCCTGTCTCTCTACTCAGTTTCATACAGACTCCTCAGAGGTGACCTCTGTCTGGCATACAAAGCAATCTCAGATCCCACCTTGATGGGAATGCTGCATATCCGCAAGTCAAGGTCCATTCATAGGTTCATAGGTTCATACTAGGCTATCTGCCCAAGGGCATTTATAAGCCTAGCCCATAGTTATGTGGCTTTCGCCACCCCTTTAGTTTGAATAAAAACTATGCCTATCATTTTTCTGTGCCTCTGTCAAGCAGTGACACTGAAGTAATCCCTGGGGTATATCTGCGATCTCCCATCCATTGGTCAAGATTCCTCTTGAACAAGGCCAGCGTGGTGCTCTGCCTCACATGTACTGGGATTTTGTTCCACAGCATAGGGAGTCTCTGGGTGATGAATCTGTCCCTCCAGCACATTCTATTTATAACCGTGTCAAGGTTTAAGTCTCCCGCCCTTGTGGTTCTGAGGGATCTAGATTTTTTGAGGTGAAGCATATTCATCAAATCTGGGTTTGACGTGGCCTTATATGTCAGGCACAGGTCACCTCTGAGCAAGCGGTATGAGACTGAATAGAGCTGGAGTTCTTTCAGTCGGGCAGCATAAGACATATTTTTGAGACCCATATGCGTGACTTCAACCTGGTCTGTGATATCAACAGGAATTTTTGGCAGGACAGATTTGTGTCCCAGAGACTCCCCCCATCTGTGATACAGACTCCCTCTCCACATCAAGCAAAATACCTCATTAGCTCATTTTAAGCACAACCTGGATAACTGTATATAAACAGAAAAAACACCCCTGGGATTCCACCTATGTCCCTGCTGGGCAGGGGCTTTGGATGCTGACTTGTCTAAACATGGACTAAACTCTTGGCTAGGCTTATAAGGGCCTCAGGGCCAATAGCCTAACAGCGTCCTATGATCCAATGATCCTATGACCCTAATTAAGGGGTCTGTAAATACAAATTCACAACAGGAAACAGAGAACAAATCAAGAAAATTGTCTATGTCTAAACACTGTACACCAGCATGTATTCGGTTCTGAGGCAGCAGACTAAATACATTCTGAAATTCCTTAAATAATGATATGCAGGCTCACTGCTCAATGCCAACAAGAGATATACCAGTATAAGAGTTGTACTCAATTGTAGACATCAGTCATTCGATTGTTGGTGTTCCTATGTCTCTACTGAAATTCCATAGACATCATTATTTTATAGCAGGAAGCATTACTCTTACATATTCATGGGAAAAGGTGGACAACAGCCAGGTCAAATTCATCTGTTCTTCGGGTATAATCAAACATGTCCTACTCTTATTAAATTAAATGCCTTACATAATGATATGCAGGATTACTGCTACATGCCAGCAGCAGAAATACCATTTTCAGATTTGTAGACATCAGTGATTCGATAGTCATTGTAGCTATGGCTTTACTGTGAAGACATAGAAATCAGTATTTTATAACATGAGCCATTAATCTTTGACATTCCAGGGAAAAGGCTGACATATGTCATGTCCAAATCATCTGTTCTCCGGGTGTAGCCAGATGGACCAAAACAATTGGCTTCACAAATTATATTTGTGTTGGGTGTCGTGATATGGCTATTCAGTGCCTGTCTGCCATGGGTTGATATGGTCGATAACCCAGAAACTTTGCGAGACATGGTATCCACTGGTCACCTGGACTTTCAGCTTCAGGTTAAGCCACTGGCATACCACATAGTAACTGCACTAGCCAATGTCATAAGAATCAAAATTCATGACAGAATCAGAGCCTCAAAAAAGAAATTCTAACTGATGATGCTCAGCGCTAGAAGTCTAAATGTGATCGTGCACTCACTGGAAGGACTTTGCTCCACTATAAGATGTGGACAGTTGTGCATTCATTGAGACCTGGTTCAAAGCCACAGAGAACACCACATGCATGTAATGAATTCCACAAGTTCAGACCACTAAGTAAATGGGTGACTACTACAGGTGGGGAAGTGGCTTTTTCCAAAGGTACATACATCTCCAGATTATTTAAAGAGCAGGATTCCCTAGTGTTACTCCATGTGCAAGTATCTATAGGAAACACCCATCTAAAAGTTATCACAGCTACAGCTACCCTTCCATGCTCCATGATATCAACATTGCCTTCTCAGATACATTATAATCCGGGCAGGTACAACCCACAAGACTTGTGATGGTAATGTGCATAGATTGGGTACCTTATACTTGTAGAAACACAGTTACTCAAAGGTTCTTGAACTTGGTTACCTCTAATGCTATGTAACATATAGTTTGCAACACTACAAGGGGCACAAACATGCCAGATTTTGTACTCGTAAGCATGGTAGAACACAGTACCACCAATGCTGTGCAGTCCTCCCTGTTCAAGTCAGCTCATACATCAGTCTTTTGCAAGGTATCAGTAGCATCAGACACCTACCCAGAGTATGTGGGCTAAAAAAACTTCTCCAAAGCCAAGTACAGATAGTGATGTGAATGGAATTGCTAGCTTCCCAGCTCTTATCCTCTCTGCTGCCAAGGACACCCATACTGGCATATAGGGTCTATATCAGAACAACAAAAATCCAAAATAGCGAATGACCTAAAGGTCGAAAATGCAGGACCTCAGACTCGCTATTGTGGGGGCCTTGCCCCCATAACCCCCCCGCTAAATATATATACCAACTCCGAGATTGCACTACAGTGAGGAAAGGGCAAATATTCCAATCTTCACTGTACCGCAATCTCACAAAAAGCAGATCGAGATCTGGCATGTCCAAGCTTTGGGTCATTTGCTACTTTGAGTTTTTGGTGTTCTAATAGGAACCCAGCATATACCGCAAATACATATGTACAGATGTAATGACTGGCAGCACCAAAGGAAGAAACTGAAAAAAAAAAACCAGTAATCAAGCACGACCAGTGGACATCCACCATAAACAACTTATATCAGAGAAATGAATTGCTGTCTAAGGGCATTAAGTAATCACCCCAAAATTGGAAGCTCACCCTGCTAAGCTGGAGCAAGCAAAAAAAGACATCCTCTGAAGACATTCAAAGCGATCAGCAAATCCAGATTAGCATCCCTATCTAGAGAAAACCATAAGGCATTCTGTAACTGCATCAGGCCATATTTGCACTCAACTGTTAATGAATGGCACCACATGTCATGAACCAGTGTAAATAAACTGCCTGATATGTGGAGTAGCTTAGTAACAACTGACCCCCGTTACCACCACATTCTATCATCACAATCCCCTGGTCTTACCATTTCCCCCCTTTCCCTCTCCTCCATAGTTTTGTTCCTGCAATCTCTCCAAGTCCCAATATCTTCAGCAGTCTTGGCTTCACCCCACTAGCTCCAACTGGGATGGACTTTATCCTGTTTTTCCTCTCCTGTGTTTCCCTATCTTTCTTGTTTGCATTTAGGCAACAGAGATCATAGAAGTTATGCTTCCTCGTTATGGTTTACAAAATAGTTCATGGCAAAACTTCTGATTTACGGATTTACTTACAATCCTTCATTCACAGTTCCTGTACGTCTGCCTTTATACATTATGTATGTTTTCTTTCCCTGCACGAAATCATCACACTTATTAAAACCTCCGTGATTATCCCACCCCAACATTTACATATATATATTTTTTTTTCATGAATATATTTGCATATATATTTATATTATGTATATAAAATGTTTATATTATGTGTGTGTGTGTGTATATATATATATATATATATATATGTGTGTGTGTGTGTGTGCATTTATATATATATATATATATATATATATATATATATATATATATATATATATATATATTTATAGAAGAAGAAGATAGTAACAACAGAAGACAAACCCTGGCAAGAATAGGAAAAAATGAAATATGACTAAAATGAACAAAATTTAAAATAGCTATGCAAAGAAGCCAGAAAACTAATTTTCAGTGATGAGAAGAACTATTCCTCCCAGCCAGTAGCCTCTGTCAAAAAGGGTCCAAAAATTTCTTTGCATACCATCTCTCCAGCCCTCCGGCCTGGCATGACAGAAAACCCATCCACTACCACAGGTAAAAATGCATCGCAAACAGCAGAAGTTTTTGACAAACTAATTACAGGCAGCATTCTCGTTTTACTCAGTATTTTCAACAACCACAAGAACTCTCAGCCATGCGCAATCACAGCTACTCCTAAACTAATACAAATAACTAGGTCACTTCGTCCCTTCTCCCTCAGGACACAACTGCAGCTAAACAACAGCTTCCTCTCCTTACTCTACAAAAAGTACACACTCACCATATATGTTGATTACTCGATCAAACAAAACACAGTCCCCCCTCCACTGACAAACTTCCACTATAGTACTGACAATATGCTGCTGATGCCTTACACTATCCAGTCAGTACAGTCATCAACCAATCCATCTCAGAATCATACATAACTCATTTGCTCGTAATTATTATTTAATATATGCACGGCATTAGTTTTATTATTCTTGCAGTGATCTTGACTGAAATGCTTGCGTGCTTTTCTTTTTTGAACTTGTATCCACTAGAATACAGTATTGGATACTTCTTTGTACTGACTAAGTGGATGAGTTGGGAGGGTGGCCTAATGGTTAAGGTGTTTGCCTTATAAACACAAGGTGCAGGGTTTGAGTCTCACAAGGGATATTTGCTTAGGCTTAAAATGGCTCGCAAGGGCAGGTAGCTTAGTACTGACCTATGTGTATTGTGCATCTTACTGTATGTATATTATATCACTATCAAATTATTGCATTTTGCTTATATTTCTGTGGAGCTTTTCATACTGGGCCTCCGCTGAAAATGGGTTTTAGGCCCTTTCGGACTTTGATGGCAAACAAATGTAAATGACTAAATAAATAATAAACTGCCCACTGGAATCCATCCATACTACCCCCCCCCCCCTTACACAAAGGCAGTAAACAGAATGACATTGTGAATCACTGAGCCACCACTATCCTATCTTCCTGATTCCAAACAGATCGAATAAAATGTACAAAAAGAGTTACTTCATCATACTGTACAAAAACAATGTAGTAACCATCACCCAGCATGTCTTCAGACCTCAACATCTTGCAATCACTGCATTAATCTCCTTCATAAATGAATTTTAGCACCATTAATATTAACTTAGAGATTCAGCCACTAAAAGATTTTAACATGGAAGACAGTCTAAGCAATAATCATTAATAGTTCATTTTAGTACTACATTTTTTCATGGAACAAGGGGACAAGTGAATAACAAAGCTGTAACTAATTCAAAGTTTCAAAAGTGTAGTAAACATACACCTAAATCTTTTGAGTAATGGAATAGTATCAGTTGAAGTTGAAACTGACTGTGAAAATAAGGCAAGTAGGTTTGCAGTGTTATACATAGTGTGCATTTGATAGATAGAAGGTTGTTGCATTTGTTTGCCATATGCAGATTGAAGTAGCTGTGTTTTGACCTATTTTTTTTTTTGGTAGGAATATAGTAGTCTCTACTTAAAGCCACAGTGTATCCAGAGGCAGTAAAGTGACTGCAAGTAACATTTGCTAATGTTTTCCAAGAAAATAATTATTGCAGAAATCAAAATAAACAGCAATACAATAATACATGCTTATAGAATCCAAGTAAATATACCCTCATGAAAAGGAGAAAGACTAATGTACAAAAAAAGCAAACATTCCCTTAACAAGGCATCATGTCAGAAAAGAAAATTACCACTGAAGACTCAAAAACATTGCCTCAGAACACCTCTTTAAAACAGAATAATCGAGAATAATAATCTTAATAATGCAAGCAGGTCAGCAAGCCTGACTCCAGTAGCTGCAAACAAGTTTAACCCTTCTTTAAGTTTATCAGCTTAACAAAAGTGATGATTCTATCAGCAATGAAAGACAAAGGGCCGGATACACGAAGGCTTGCATGGAGTCTAAGAGTAGAGTAAGACTTCAGACATCCAATATGTCTGCTGAGCGATCCAGCAACTGCCGGCAGGGGCGTGCATGAGAGCTCCTAAAACTACTCTTGCACAGATAGTGTTATGTTATGCAAATTACCTCATTTGCTGCTGAAAGCTATGCAAATGAGGTAAATTTGCGATCCAGGAAACACTAACCTGTCCGAGTAAGAGTAGAGTTATTTGCAGAAATGTACTCCGTTGGTAATGGAGTACCGTTCTGCAAATAGCAAAATGGAGCTATGACAGCTCCAAATAAAGGATGCATCCAGTTGAGGAAGCATGCCAATGGCCAAATATAAGGCCATTGGCATTTTAATCTGTTGCAAAATATTAAAAATACATTTTTTTCCCCGATCTCCGATGTTTAAGCGTAGCGCAGCACCGCGCAAACGTGCGGCGCTATAAAAACCAGAAAATAAAAACAAAAAAGCCAAAAATAGGCATTTTATTAAAAATATTCCTCTGCCATGCAGGTGAATGGCAGGCTGAAGACAACATGGCTACTGAGTAGTGGTTGCTAAGGGGGGAAGCTCAGTTTGAGAGATGTAACCAAGCATTAGTAGGCAATCCTATGCAAATGAGGATAAGGATAGTGAATCCCAATTTTCCCTGCCATGTGAACCATGTCCCTAGAGTGTAAGTGTAGGATTAGGGGAGTAGTAGAGTAGAAGATAGGTGACATCATGAGGGGGTATGTATCAAAGACTGTAAGCTTATTGGAGCAGAGTGCCATGTGTTTGCTGTGAGTTACTCAGGACTGGAAGAGGCATGTCTACAATTGTCTTAACTGAAACCCAGAAACCGAAGGTGTATGCTGTGGATATCACCAAAGTTTCTTGCAAAGATGCTTACACTGTGTGCGCATGTGTGCGCGCCTGTAAACCCATCTAAGCCTGTGTGTGCACTCGTGTAAGCCTGTGTAAGGCTGTCTAAGCCTGTGGGCACGCATATGCACCCGCCTAAGCATGTGTAAGCCTGTGTAAGCCTGTGTGCGCGTGTGTGCGCTCGCGTGAGCGTGTTTACGCTGCCCCTGTGGAAACAGAAAGGGAAAAGGAAGGAAAAAAAGTAGTAGGAAGTTAAGCAAGGAGAACTAGCAGAGCTGCCAGGTGAAATCAATCAGAATCAGCCAATTACACAGGCAGTACACTAGCCCAGCCCAGCCCAGCACTTAAAACTCTGCAAACAACATTCCCCATGTTTTTCTCAGAAACACTGCAACACTGCAGTCTACAAAGAGAAGTGAAAACTTAAAAAGCTTAACTGAGACAAAAAATGTTAGGGGCTGCCATTGCTATTATAAGGCAACATGTGCAAGATGCTGAGGGTGGTGCCATTGCGAATGCTGCTGAGCAACCCACAGTGAGGAGACGGAGAAGAGTGTACAGACCCAGGGTAACCTACCAGGGGCTACATGAGCTGGAGATAGTGGAGCGCTATAGAGTGGACAGAGACCTCCTGCAGCAAATTGTTGAGCTGTGCAGGCCACGCCTCACACACAGAACCAACAGAGGGGAACCCATCCCAGTGGAAACCAAGGTATGTGTTGGCCTAAGAATACTAGCAACAGGTACCTTCCAGAGACCAACTGGTGATATGATGGGGATTTCACAGGCATCAGCATCCAGGGTACTGCACCAGTTCCTGAATGCCATGTCAGCACATGTCGGTGATCATGTATATTTCCCCAATTCCCATGAGGTATTGGCCAGCAATATGCGTCTCTTCCAGCAAATAGTGGAATACCCTGAGGTAGTGGGTGCAATTGACTGCACGCACATACACATCAAAGCACCAGCTGGTGAGCAGGGTAGGGCCTACATCAACCGCAAGGGCTTCCACTCCATCAACTGCCAGGTCATGTGCGATGCCCAGGGCATAATACTGAATGTGTGTGCTGGCTGCCCTGGAAGCTACCACGATTCCCATATCTGGCATCTGATGCAGCTGTACCAGACATTTGCCAATGGGGACATCCCTGACGGTCACCTAGTGGGGATGCTGGATACGCACTGGAGCCGTGGCTGATGACACCCATCAGAAATGCACACACACCTGAACAAGAACTCCATAATGAGGCACACGCACAAACACGAAATGTAATCGAGCATGTGTTTGGGATGCTCAAGTCATGGTTCCGGTGCCTGGACACATCTGGTGGAGCCTTGCAGTACTCACCAACTACATGTACCCAAATTGTCATGGTATGTGCCATGCTACACAATATGATCCTGTGAAAACAGCTGCAGCAGGAACAGCATGGGGCAGGGCCAAACAGCCCCCCACCATTGCCAAGGCCTGCACAGGCACAGCGTGACTCAGAGGAGGAACAACCTGAGCCTGCCCCAGTAGGCAGAAGGAGGTGTGCCCAGTATGCCTTGGCCTTGGCAAAGAGGCAATGCATAGCACATACACTGGCTCAGTAGGAACCCTGGAAATGATACCTCTCTCTGACTTGCACATAAAATAAAAGGGATGCCTAACTTGACACTACCTGTTTCCACACATGTATAGGGAGTGTACTATGTGCATCCGACATAGGCAGCCCTGCAGCACCACCTGAGGCATGATTGCCATGTTTTAAGCAATATAAAGCAGTGCTAAGCAGCTTTTACCACTATTTAGTATATGTAAACAAAATTGCCTGAGCTAACTAGCGCAACGTCGGGCAACGTTGAGCAATGTTGGGCAAGGTCGGGCAAAGTCGGGCAAAGTTGAGCAAAGTCAGGTAAACATGCTCATATCTGCTTTACTGTTCTTTAAGCAGTCTGGTCTGCCCAGCATGAAAATAAAAAGCAGTGACAGGGCTCGAACCCAGGATACTGTGCACTATAGTCACAGTACTGAACCACTAAGCCATGACAGCATTTCACTGGCACAGCCACAGCAGGACAATTGTACACTAATGCAAACACAAAGAAATGCTGTAGCATGCCCCTAAAGAGGCATATGGGTAACCTCCCCCACAGGCCTATGCAGACAGAGAACAGCAGGCCAGGCGGTGTGATGTGGGTTGGGTAGGCTATGAAGTCGCAATCTAATATACGTGACAGTGGACGCTAAGATCTGTAGTACAGTAGTATGCCTCAAGCCAGTATGATAGGCAACAGTACAGACTGAAATGGAGTACCTTACATAGCAGTGCAGGCCTAGCAAATGTGTATAAGTGTCAGGTGAACCCCTCATCCTATGTACACCCACAGTAACAATCAGGTGTGCCCCCAGGTAGAAATGTACAAAGAATAGCTGTCCCCCCTGTATGTAGAAATGTTGATAAGTCTATGCAAAGTGTCTCATGGAAGCCCTGCAGGCACAGCATGATCCCTGTTGATTTATGACACAAAGGTGAGCCCTGCTGTAAAAATACAACTTGATTTTCCACACACATATAGTATAAATGTCTATAGCGGCTGTGCTCACACACTTCAACAAATGTAGTGGATTTCATTCAGCATCACACTGAAAGGTCATACTGGGCATGCTCACACACTTAAATAAACAAAGCAAATGTCAGGCAACAACATACTGAAAGGTCATACTGGGCATGCTCACACACTTAGGCTAAATATGGAGGTGATAATAAGGGATCTATGGACAAATGTGGTTAGTCATCTCTACTTCCAGAAACACATTCACAAAGTGCTCAGAAAATCATGCTATGTGTTCACACAACCTGCCAAGGTCTGTGCATGTAGGTCAAAGGAGGTTCCCTCTACTCATCAGTCATCAGACCCATCAGAGAGTACCACAACACACTTGCGATGAATCTGACTAGGCACCGTCAGCAGCTGGAAAGACCACTGAAGTACCTCAACAAGAGGATTACTGGCCTCAAACAGTTGCCCCATGCAACAAGACTGAATTTAACCCAATCTGTACTCTGTTGCATACTGTCTACTCAGGAGATCTCTGCACAACAGACAGGTCCATGTCATGGCAACACTCAGATCTGTTCTGAGTTACAGCTCAATGGCACTAAATATACAGACCCAACTGATATTGCCAACATCCTGGCAGATAGGATCAGTGTTAACTTTACCCCCTCTCACCCATGAAAGAGCACATCACTATAATGGAAGACTGCAAAGTTGCTGTCATCATGGCTGCACAGGTAAAAAACACTCTCCAAAGCCAGTATCACAGCAGCCATGGGACCAGATAACCTCCCAGGCTGTGTTCTACACAAACCACAGAATGAACAGGCACCACACCGATGTACCATGTTCAGTCATAGCCACACCTCAGGCTTTGTGCCAGCTGAATGGTGCACAGCGATGGTTATCCCACTACACAAGGGTGGAGACACCATGGACCCCAGGAACTAGCGCCCCATTAGCCTGATGAGCCTGCCCTTCAAGGCCATGGAATGTATCATCATACAACTTATAAAAAATACAGTTGTAATCCCCAAACCCTGGACCACAACCATGTTGGGTTTGTAAAATGCAGATCATGTCTCCTAAACCTGATAGATGACATTGAAGCAGTCACCAGAACCGTAGACAAGGGTAAGGTGGTTCGCACAGCCTATGTAGATCCTGCCATGGCTTACAACACCACCCCACACTCTGTAAATATAGATAAACCCACTAAACGAGGTATAAATTGCTATGTCACAAGATGGGTTGCCAACAGGCTTACTGACAGAACACACACTGTGAAAGTAGCAGACTCCATGTATGACTTTGGACCAGTGACGAGTGCAGTACCACAGGGTCCAGTCCTGGGTCTTGTCCTGTTTAGTATCTACTTCCCTGAAGTAAACTTTAACATGGAAGGTCTGTGGCTACTGAAGTTTCCAGATGACTGCAAACTAGGAGCCATAATTGTAAACACTAAAGATGTGGACATCCTACAAAAGGGCCTCACTGAGACAGATGGCTGTTGTCAAAGCCATGGGCTCAAGCTCAATGCCAAAATGTGCATTGTCATCCCTTTTGTTAAAAACTCTGTAGCCATGAACTACAACATAGGCGGTAGTATACTTAACACTGAAAGTGTGACAAGAGACCTTGGGTCACAGGTGGACAGTGGACACAACTGTGATAATCACATCCCCACAGTAGTCAGGAAATCCTCCTATGTGGCACACCTCATCACAAAAGGTGTCTCATGCAGAATAGAAGAGGACATTGTTCCCCTCTACTCATCACTCACTAGAACCATAATAGAGTACAATGCCCCTTTTGCTATGTACCTCACAAGACAACTACAACAACTGGAAAGCCTGCAGCAATACCTCACAAAGAGCATTAGCGGCCTGAAATACATGCCATACACAGACCATCTCAAAATGCTCCAGCCGTACTCCCTTGCATATCGCCTACTCAGAGGTGTTCTCTGCCTAACATACAAAGCTATGTCAAACACAGAGCTGTTGGACATGCTCCATGTAAAACACTCACATTCCCTCTGATCTTCGGACCCAAAACCACGAGTGAAATACCAAAGGAAGGGGTGTATCCATTTACCTTATGGATACCCACACCTACAGGTTAGTGGCACAGCATGAGGCCTTGGAGACCATGCAAGTGCAACTAAAATTGGGCAAAGCTGCTTATCAGATTGTAGCCTGCTACAGATCACCTACCTTGTCTCAGGAACCTCACTCAGTAGTCCTGAGAACAGTGGAAAATACAAAGGTCCTATCAAACACCATTATATGAGGAGATTACAACTACCCAAACATTGAGTGGGAGAATTACTCATGTACAACGTCCTTTGCCCAATGTTTCCTAGAGTTTAAAAACTCTAACACCCTGGAACAGCTGGTCACCATGCCCACTAGAGGTGACAACATACTGGACCTGATCATCACCAACATGGGGTACCAGTGTACCACAACAGAGATAAACCCCTCGCTGGTAATATCAGATCATAAAGTAATCACACTGGACATCCACATCCCCCAGTCAATGAAACCACTGTGAAGACATTTTCAAAAGCAAACTGCGCACTTCCCAAGACCAAAGTGGAAAGTTCCAAAACCCCTTGCTATAGGATAATGCCATACAATCTGCCAAATAATTTACAAGTGCATCCTATGAGCATCTACAGGGATGCATTGATCGAGACATCCCAAATAAAACCAAGATGCACTCCTCCAAAAATAAGAAACCAATCTGGTGGTCATCACCCATAAATAAGCTAGACAACAGCAGGAGGAAATGAACACATGATAGAGCAAACTTCACAAAAGGAAAGGCATCACTGATCATTATTAGGAAGAAACAATGATCACTCATAAAATAATCCAAGGCCAGTTTCTAAAGACAAATTGCCAAGGAATGTAAGAATAACAACCACAAAGCCTTCGTTAGCTATACCAAACATGTAGGTGGCAACTTCCAAATATGCTGTCAGCTACTGAAAATGGCAAGAAATACACTGAACCAACTTACATTGCCCACATCCTGGGGGACAGGTTCAGTGCAAACTCCCCCCATCACCCCCAAAAGGGCCTGTGTCCATCCCAGAAGAATGCAGAGCCCCAGACTTCATGGACATGCAGGTAAAGACAGCCCTCTCCAAAGCTAAGAACACAGCATCAATGGGACTGGATGGTGTCCCAGGCTGCATCTTACACCAGCCCCAAAAGGAACTACACCCTCACCTACATTCACTGTCCAGACTCAATCGTACCACAGGCTATGTACCCAAAGAATGGCATACACCAACAGTCATCCAGCTCCACAAAGGGGGTGCCACAACAGAACCTGGAAACCATTGCCCTATAGGTCTACTCAGCCTGGTCTGCAAAGCTATGGAGCAAATTATCATGGAACCCATAAACAGAGACATTGGGGACCTCCAGACACTGGACTCTACCCAACTTGGCCTTGTTAAAGGCAGATCCTGCCTCCTAAACCTAGTTGACTTATTTGAAACAGTTACCAAGGACATAGATGGAGGTGAAAGTAGTCCACACAGCCCACCTGGACCTCTCTAAGGACTTTCTACACCATTCCCCACTCTGTCATCATGGACAAGCTTACCAGCTTGAACATTAACAGCTATGTCACAGGATGGGTGGCCAAGTGGCTCACAGATCAAACACACATGTTCAGGGTTGCGGGTGCCATGTCCGACTCTAAACCAGTCACAAATGGCATCACACAGGTCTTGGTCCTGGGACCCCACCTGTTCAGTAGATACTGCTCAGAGGTACAGGCAAGCATGGGAGGAGTATGGCTGAACAGGTTTGCAGATGACTGCTAACTGTGGTCCATAATCGACTCTACGGCTGACACAGACATCCTCCAGAAGGGTCTTACAGAGACAGATACCTGGTGTCAAAACAATGCCCTCAAGCAGAATGCCAAAGAATGCATAGTCATCCCCTTTGGATAAAACAAAGTGCACACAAATTACCACATAGGTGGTAATCCAGTATGTACGGAGAAAGTCATTATGGCCCTGGGGACACAGGTAGATAGTAAACTCTCCTTTGATGATCACATGGCCAAAGTGTTTAGACATTCCTTCTATGTAGCCCACCTAATGTCACCTAATGTAACCCACTTTGTCTAGTCTGATGATGTCACCATCCTACAAATATACCTGTGGAAAGAAGAACTCACAGTAATGTGTATAGTGCGTTGTGTAAATGCATACTCCTGTAGTATCATAAAGTAGTTAGGTAGGGGTTTGAATCCTGCACTTGACAAGTGTGTGTGTGTGTGTGATCTCCTTGGAGAGGAGCAACCTTTTTGGAGAGTAGTAAAACACCTTAAAAGTGGTATACTAATCTTTGTCAAGTCTGATGATGTCACCATCCTACAAATATACCTGTGGAAAAGAGAACTCCCAGTAATGTGTATAGTGCGTCGTGTTAATGCATACTCCTCTAGTATCATGAAGTAGTTAGGTAGGGGTTTGAATCCTGCACTTGACAAGTGTGTGTGTGTGTGTGTGTGATCTCCTTGGAGAGGAGCAACCTTTTTGGAGAGTAGTAAAACACCTTAAAAGTGGTATACTAATCTTTGTCAAGTCTGATGATGTCACCATCCTACAAATATACCTGTGGAAAAGAGAACTCCCAGTAATGTGTATAGCGTGTCGTGTTAATGCATACTTCTCTAGTATCATGAAGTAGTTAGGTAGGGGTTTGAATCCTGCACTTGGTGAGTGTGTGTGCTCTATGTGTGTGACACTGTTGGTCAATGTGTTGTGGGTTTTGCTTTTACTACTGTATGACAACAGTATGTGCATTGCACATGTCAGGTAGCTGTGTGGCAAATACATATACGTACATGTGACCTCAATTATTTCATAGGTGGGAACCCTGCTTTCTCCATGAACACATCTGTCATCTTTGCCAGAGTGTGCTGCCACTTTCCAGACCTTAGGTCACATCTGTATGCTTGTGACAAGGCCAGCCACTGCAGTGATCCCTGGCCTAGGTCATCCATGTCACACACACTCATTATGGTTTCTATTGAATTGTGTGAGTGAGGGTTTATGGCTGAGGTATATTACAGACCTGTTCAAATGCAGCAAAGTCTGTCAATGATGGCTATTCATTATAGGTGTACAACAACCTTTGTGGATATGCATGCAGACCCCTTATTGCTTATGTGATCCAGCGAGGGATTTCTAAATACCTTTGGAAATGTGATTACCAAAGTAGAGATGATGTAACACTTGGCTGCATGTACACATCGGTACCTGTTCAACATGTTGGTGGCTACTACCTATGTGGTACTGTGGGGATACTATGTTTCGTAAAGGTGGATGACTATGCTCTGGTTGGCTTATAGCTTTACAGCATGGGTTTGACAACAGGTATCTGTCTGTATGATACCCTTGTGGAGGATGTGTGTGTCATCTGGAGAATGCATTATAGGCCACAGTATGCATTTCCAGACGTGGACGGACATATCCCTACTGTGATTGCTTGTACCTAAGAGAGCTATATGGCAAACAGGAGTGGTCTCAGGAATGGGTGCAGGTGAATACCACTGGTTACTGGCATAGTATAGTACCTGAAGGATCCAAATGTTACTGTGTGTCCTACATCTGTGTGTCAGTTGTCAAGACATCATCTAATGATTGTTTATGGTCAGGCTGTTGAGGTTATGTATACTACCAGAATGCAAAACAATGACAGATAGTAACAGTATCACCCACAGCACAGTGTCAAACCATGTCATACACACATGTGTACTCAAGTTCCAAAATGTGTGTAGTACAATGCATACTGGCCACCAATAGAAACTATGGAGTGTTACTGTGTAACACAGGGCATGTCACCCTGCCCATGTGTCCACTATGCACGTACATGCAGACAGTGCACCTCCACCATGTTCACAAATGTACACCTGCAAATCTGTGCTACACACATCCCACACATACTGTCCACTCTCTAACACATGCTGCCAATACTACACACATCAGCCAAGTGGCACGTGGGTGGACAATACACTATTGGAACTAACACTGGTGTAAACAATACTACATTGACAATCATAGCTTTAATGCATCATGCCTGCTCAGCTACACCTTCAAGGATATCATTACACTCTACTGCTGACAACATGCTAACATTGCTATACTGCTGTAAAGTCACCCTGTGCATCAGCACCATGGTAGCCTGTTCCTGCATCAATGTTACAGATGACAGGAGGTGGCACAGGTTTCATCATATGCACAGGGTGTGTTGTTGGTTTGCCAGAGGCCTACATTGAGCCATACAATCGACATGTGTGTGTGTGTGTGTGTGTGTGTGTGTGTGTGTGTGTGTGTGTGTGTGTGTGTGTGTGTGTGAGGGCCAAGAGTACTGCTATGGGCCAATGTTGATGTAATGTGTGTGGGTATGTGTTAGCCCTAGGTGTCTGTTTTATGTGTGTGTGTGTGTCTGCATGCACACAGTTCCACCATGTGGCTGCCATATACGGGGATTTGTGGGACAGCCACAGACTGTACCTGCCAGGCTTTACAGATCACCATCTCTGGCCACGGACATGGTACCTGTGCCTGGCAGGTGTGCTACTGACAGTATCAGGTACTAAGCCAGACTGGGTACTATCCTCAGAGGTGGACAGATGTACACTGGACCCAGGTCCCTGCTGGGACTGTCCAGAGCCATGTGCACGTGGTCTTCTAGGACGGTCTATGGACAGCCCACCCCCAACATTGCTGGGGCTGGTACTGGCACTACGGGAGTGGCTGTGACTTGAGGGATGTCCGTGGTGACTGCCAGCTGCTGATGTTGCTGGCATACATCCATGTCGATGTCTCAACCATCCCGCACTGTCCTGACACATGGACATGACATTGCGGAGGACATCTAATGTCTCACCCCAATGTCTATCAGTGACCTCAGTGTAATTATGGATGGCACCTGCTAGGTCATGGATACTGTCAATTACAGTGGTGTTATGTGCCCTCTGTGCCCTTAGTCCCTGTCTGGTGTACCGTTCCATATGTGCCTGTGCCTCCATGACAGCCTGGAACATGCGTGAGGTTGTAAGACCTGTGGCACATCTGCCAGGGGCATGATGAGCAGCAGTGCTCTGACGAGAACCCCTGGACATCTGCCTATGTGGTACCCTTCCAGACATCTGGGTATGGCTGCTGTGTTGGGATGCATGTGCCATAGATACCACACTGTCCTGGCCAATGCCGACTGTACACTGTCCCTCAGCTAAGGGCATTGGTGATGGATGTATTGGCAGTATGACTGTGTGCATGGATGGGGTGGAAACTTGTGTTCTGTCGATTGGTGGCCCAACGACAGACCCTGGCAAACATGCCTGTGCCTCAACACACCTATCCTCATCATCACTATTTTGCTCAGTGACATCAGGTTCCCTGCTGCAGTGAACCAGCCCAACCTCAGCACCTGTGAGAGGAAGACAGGAAACACACTTTACGACCTGTACATGATGTCGGAACACATGCACACATGCACACATGCACACATGAACACATGCACACATGAACACATGCACACATGCACACATGAACACATGCACACATGCACACAAATACACTCCTCACTTAAACAGACACACACACACACACACACACACACACACACACACACACACACACACACACACACACACACACACACCACCAGCAATCCAGAACATACTCAATAGCGGTTGATGGTGGGGTAAAGTATCACAAGCCAAACAGTCATATCACACATGTCAGCATGCAGGACGTGTGTTGCTCAACAGCATGCAGTGCAGGTGTAGACAGCCCTTGCTAATAACAGTATACATGGCTCTGATGCATGTGTGTTGTTGTTCAGTGATTGGCCTCACCCTGGAATGCAATGTGTACATGGACACAACATTGCTGTGCAAGTATTGAAAGCTCTGCAATGTCCTGTGCACCATCACTCACAGGTATACATACCATGGCTGCATGTGTATCTGTGTGTCACATAGATATCCATTTCTGATTAGAGCATCTGTGTCTTTAGCAGATAATTGTGGACACAGGTTTAGCACATGCATGCTATGTATACACACAGGATGAGTGGTGCATGTATACCTGATGGAATACCATTGCTCAACATAGCCATTGTACAGTGGTTATGGTGAGTGTAGGACATATTGTGTACATGCCAGTGCCAGCCATGACATGGCATGCTACAACACAACTGCAACATTAAACATCACACATACCCAATGTGTGTCATGTGACCTATACACTCCATAGCATTACAAGACATATATGTGTCACTTTGTACAAATGGTGATTGCTATGCATATTGTGTATAGGTGCATATGTTTGCACACACACAACAGTGAGGTGCATAGCAATGAATGCTATGTGTAGTACTGTGGTTACTGTAACTGGATGGGGTGTAGTACCATGAGCCATCATCATGCAGCATCATGTGGTCACTCAAGGCTACTAATGTGTGCCAGACTGGCACCTAGCATGCTGTACCTGAACTGCAGTACCATGGCTACATTCACCATTTCACAACCAGTTGTTACATGGGTTTGTAAGGTGCCCAATAGGGAGCATTGCCTAACATGAATGTGTTATGTGTTGCAGAGTGTCGCACAGCCCCATGATAGGCCCTACCCTTCAGGTATATTATGTGTGCTGTGTGGATGACATTTGGGATACTGGAGTGTGACCTTACAGCGGGTGTCTGAATATGCCATGTGTAGCATATTAACGTGTACTGCATATGACAATGTTGTGTATGTTGTGTGCATGTGTATCGACTCTGCCTATCCAATGTCCACTACAGTTTTGCCACAATTGTGTGGGATGCTCTGTGTATTGCATGTGTTTGAGGCAGCTACACGTTACTGGGATGTGCATAGTCTCACAGCAAACATGCACAGCATGCATTATGCGTAGGTGTGTTACGTGTACATGTCCTACACCTCACCTATGACATGCACATATATCATGCAATATTAAATGTAGAACACACTCACCAGCATGGGTCTGCTGCCTTGCTGTCACACCAGAGGGACCTACAAGGATATGAGACAGTTTGTCAGTGGCAACAACTGTGGCATTGCTACTGTGGGTTTGCAATCTTACAGTAGTACAATGGTTGACAGTCACAGGCCTACAGATTATGTTCCAAATTATCAGTATTGCACAACACCAGGCTCCACATCTTCTAACTACACAGTACACATCTCACATATGCATGATCTACCAATAGAGGTAACAGTAGTCTACAGATATGCCATGTTACCTGCACGCTCCGTGTCAACTCGCTGGGTGGCTCCGGCCTCCATGATGATACATGTTTGCTGTTGTTGTTGTTGGCCAGGAGCCACCAGGCTGAGGAGCAGCTCCTCCACTCTGGTGAGGGGGGGATGGATGGCTACCCCACCACCTGTGGCAAGCTGTTGTCTACGGACATCAGACGCATGCTGCCGGACATGTCTAAGTAAATCACTGCAGTGATGGTGTACCTGCTCATATGTCCAGTTATGCATGCCTATGTCATTTACCCGATGGACAACATCTTGCCACAGTGCAGTCCGCTCATGCTGGTCCTGGCTGGTTCTTGAGAACAGCAGGGCATAGTGCTGAACCAAGCTGGTTGTGATCTGCTCATCCTCAGCTGGGCTGTATGTCGGATTGCGATGGTGAGCCATGACCCTGGAAGACAATGAAACAATATGTGTGAGCAAGTCATGTGGCACACTTAACATTCTAAAGTACAGATATCACTGAACTGCCATATATAGCAACCTATTGGCTGTCAGAGGATACACACTTTCAATACCACATATCAGTGCTCATACCACAACTGCCTGACAGTGCCTGGCATGCTCTATATATCAAACCATGTTCTGCACAGCAACAAAGAGAAACCAGTATGTAAGACTATACAACAGTACATGTCACACTGTATGTGACACAATGCACCACCTAGCCACAGGAGGTATATATCAAGCTAATGCATAATGAAATATGTCATCCATTGCAATGATTGTAAAGTCCAGTTACAGTATTACCAGTATACCACACTAGTTGTTGGTGGCAAACCCCTGCCTAACATATGTGCACATTCATTAGTATAGGTGGCATACTGCTGTACTAGACTATACATGTTGCTAGATACGCACTTATATCCTGTAACACACATATGACCGAGGGCATGTTACAGGCATACCCACACACACATCACACATACATACAAGACACAAAGGTATGGCAACCCAGATGAGCTTTACCTGTGTACCATACAGTACTGTGTGTCAGTACTTACAAAACATTATGCCTGAGGTATGTAATCTGTGAGGACTACAGGGAACACACATAACAGTGTTTCCAAGCAATGTGGACATACACCATACTGTGCTGTTTAGGCATACAGCTTCAGGTAGTACTACAGTTCATATGGGATTTGGATTCACCAGCAATACCAATCAATAAGCATACATGTACTGCTTTAGCCTACAATGGCACACCCCAGTCCACACCAAGGGACTACATCAGACCGTATGCCATACTGCTTTTTCTGCCTAGCAATAGCATACACATCTTTTGCTGGGATCAGAGCTAGGACACAAAATAGCATGACAGAAACAGTTTCCCACTAAGCTATCACACATTGACAGAACCTCGACACATTCACCAACACATTCACCATCACACTCAGTCAACCTCACATAGCAATTATTGCAACAAGTACATGTGGGTGTGTATCGGTTCATAGGTAGGTAATAGGCTATTGGCCCTAGGGCCTATAGAAGCCTAGCCATATGCTACCCTGGCCTTTGACACACATGTAATCTAATTTCATGTGCCCCTGTCCAGCAGAGCCACAGAGGTGATTCCCGGTGTATTTCCTATCTCCCATCCAATCATCAGGATTATTCATGATGACTGCTAATGAGGAGCTTGGTTTGCTATTGATAGGTGGTTTGTTCCAGAGTATGGGATGTCTCTGAGATAGGAATCTATCCCTCCAGCATGTTCTGTCTATTGAGGTGACAAGGTTTAGGTCCCTAGAGCATGTAGCTGGTAGGGATTGTGATCTGTTTACGTGGAGCATGTCCAACAGCTCTGGGTTTGACATAGCTTTGTATGTTAGGCAGAGGTCACCTCTGGGTAGGCGGTATGCAACACAGTCTAGCTGTGGTTTTGTGAGACGGTCTGCATAGGGCATCTGTTTGAGGCCAGTATTACTCTTTGTGAGGTATGTCTGTGGCCTTTCCAGTTGCTGTAGATGTCTTGTGAGGTACATACCACATGGGGCATTGTACTCTATAATGGGTTTTATGTGTGATGAGTAGAGGGGAACACTGACCTATATTTCCCTGGATGACACACCTTTTGTGATGAGGTGTGCCACATAGACAGATTACATGACTA
Source organism: Protopterus annectens (assembly GCF_019279795.1). Classification (NCBI taxonomy): domain Eukaryota; kingdom Metazoa; phylum Chordata; order Ceratodontiformes; family Protopteridae; genus Protopterus; species Protopterus annectens. The sequence continues at coordinate 358,689,869 of NC_056736.1, forward strand.
GTGTGGCACTGTGATTATCAAAGGGGAGACTACTGTCCACCTGTGTCCCATGGTCTCTTATCACACTTTCGGTGTTAAGTAGACTACCACCTATGTGGTAGTTCATGGGTACGGAGGTTTTGCCAGAAGGGATGCCAATGCAGTTTCAACATTGAGCTTGAGTCCATGGCTTTGTCACCAGGCATCTGTCACAGTAAATATGACCCTCTCTCTCTCTCTATATATATATATATATATATATATATATATATATATATATATATATATATATATATATATATACACATACATATTAACATCCATTGGTGTACATATAGATATACATATAGGCACATATACAGTCCACCTTTCATGGTGGGAATATCAATTATGCGAAGGTTGTGAGGTATACAGTTATGTAATAATATTGCACAGTGTTGTGCGGAATGCATTGAAGGTGTTCTCAGCCCATGTAGCTTTAGCAGGCCTCACTGGCTGCAACACTGCAAACCTGACAAATCATACCCACAGCGTTTAACCACCACATGTCATATACCAGCACTGTATGCTGTCTTGTTTGCCACACACTACAACCTACATAGAAATATGCACATAACAACCTTCACCAACATATATATGTCCACCCTTCACAAACAGTTGCAGTATGTCCCTTGCTCTATGCACATGTACAGATGCTAATATATCTGACACAGACTGATCTCTCCATATGTGTGTGCCATACACACACAAGGTCCACACTGTTGTAAGTCCGTGGACCTCACGGCTGACCTGTTGGGCCTTGCTGCAACATGAACAGGTGTCACATGTGAGCACACAGTAATATTAGAGGGTGTATATATAGCTGCAAATGCTAGATTAGCATACTAGCCTGGTACAGCTGTTGCCAATGCTAAGCTACACGTTAATATGACTATCATGCATTTGTTACTCTGTCACATCCATGTTTATATAACTGTATGCGCTACTCCCCCAAACAGACATTGTACACACTACTGTACAGAACACAGATAACATGGATCAGATGTTTGACATTTAATGCTGAACTACATATGTCACAGTCATATCCCACTGCACACAGCTACACACTGATTTCTCCATGGCAGTAGTTATGGAGGGCATCTGTGCATAGATACGTACTGCTGCCACATATGGATGATTCAAAGTATGTAGAGTACTCTTCAAAAACATCTACTACATGCCAGTAAATACATATCTGTTACATACCTTTCCTTTGTATGTGTTTGTATTTGTCAGTTCCGTGTGTTTTGTATAACTTTTTTTTGAATATATTTTTTTTTAATTTTTTTTTTAATATATATGTTTTTTTAAATATCTTTTTTTTTTCTGTTGCTGTTGCTCTTGTTGTAGCTGTTGGTGTCTGTCTGTCTGTCTGTCTGTCTGTGTCTCTCTCTCTCTCTCTCTCTCTCTCTGTAGCTGCAATGAAATGATTGCATGTGTGGACAGCAAGTACAGCCTGCTTTTATAGGTATCTGCACATGTGCATGTGATGGCCTCTGCACCAATTGGTGGCCACCATTTGGTAATTGCATGCAGCCTGCTGTGTGGTAATTGCAGTACTCACTGTCATAGCAACCCAATGCTATAAATTGCTAGGTCAGGTAGGTGTAGCCCTTTCAGTTTTCCAAAGTGGGGCCCATGCTTGTTTGCTGTGGACACCGTTGTGTAAGTCAGAAGGTTGGTATACTTCTTATATCTGAAGCTAGGGGTGTAGCCAGTGATTTGAATGTTGTACTCAGACCTGAATGTTGCCACTTCCAGTACACAGTTGTCAGTGTAGAATTGTACTCACCCCTACAAATGCTAACACAAGATACATGGGAGTATGTAGTTTCTTTTCTACTTATACATTTAGCTGCCATACATACGTAGTTATTGAGATGTATTCATTTGGCACATGAACTGTTTGTGAACTGCTATACTGTGAATATTAATGTACTCACTTCTGCACAGTTGGTGCTTTTTATTGTTGACATTAGCACAGGATGCTCATGAAAACTGGACAATTCCAGTACTGAGTATGCCTACCTACATCCTTGCTGGACCCTGAACACACAGGTATTTTGTACGTTTGGGTGGGGATTGTCCTGCTATGATACTGTGTGGGGGTTGTAAAGTGCTGCTGTAACATTATTTACTGCTAGAATGTCTGGTTCTGTTATCACAGTCATGTAATGCAATTCCACAACAACTGCTGGTAAAGTTCCACAGAACAGGTTTTGTGTTATGGCATTCCTATCTTTCCTTTACATTCACTCATTCTGATGCATGATATATATATTTCAGCAACAACCTGCTGTATATCTACTGTGGCTTAGTGGTACTTCATGCAGTCTAGTGTGTCCAAAGTCTGGGGTTTGAGACTGACAGTGGTGTTTTATTTTGCTGCTGAGCAGAACAGGGGCCCTCACATGCAGGGTGACTAAGGCACTTTTAAGCAGTTGTAAGTGGTTTTGCATGGGTTTGCACGAAGCTTAGCAATACTTAGCTAAGCGCACAAAAACACACTCGCACAAACCCGCTAACTACTGCTTAAAAGTGCTTACTCCCACTAACCCCCGCGCTCATTTCTTTGAAAGAAAAGAAAATGGGGAGATAGGAAAGTGGTGAAAAAAGGGCACAAAGAGGGAAAGACAGTAGGGAAAACAGCTCGGGATGTGCAGGACGGGTGTAGGGAAGGTCCATAGCTGCCCATTTCTTTAACAGCAACAGCTGTGCATATGCTAGTAATTTGGAGGGAAATTTGAAACCTTCCACCCCTGAGAGAGGGGTGAGGACAACAAAGTATGTTGTACTGCCAATTAAATATCAGTTTATGTGTCCATCGGACATGTGTGCAAAATGGGCAGCTATGTATGGGGCGTAATTTTTTTTGGGAGCAGATTGCCCTTTTTTTTTCAGGTGAGAGTGGAATGTGGGGTAGGGGAAGTAGGTATATTTGGGGAGGTAGGTTGGGGAGGTAAACAGACAAGACAAACAAGATGCATACAGGGGCAGAATATGACACATGTGGTGGGTGAACACCATTGACGGGGAAGGATGTTTGGAAATCGCAAGCCCATGAGCCCACAGATGGCAACAGTGGAACTGAGATCCCCACCCATGGGCAGTCACCACTGCACCTTCACAGCCCAGAGGGTGGCTGTGCTGGGGGCTGTGTAGGAGGGGCAGGCTCACCCGTGAGTCACGCCACACGTGCCTCAAGCTGGCATAGAGGATCAGCGACTGAATGCTTGATCTCCCTACGCACCACAGCCCGGACCATTCGGAGGGTGATAGGTGGCCCTCCTCCGGCCACGCTTGCAGGGGGGATGAGCCCCATCCCCTGCAGTGCTTCCACCTGAAGGTGGCACAGGGCCAATGGAGGAGGAGGTCCCGGGCTGGGCACCGGACCTGCTGGTGCCAGGTGCCATCGCCAGCTGAGGTGGGACAGGTGGGTCCGCTGGGACCGGCCTTCCCATACGTTCTATGTTTAGGAGGATTTAATGACAATATGGGTTGGTAACAGCCAACAGCATTCCAAATTAGTTGTAACAGCATGCAGTAATATTCCCATTAACCCAACACACCAGAGTTCCAACAGTTGAACAGCAAGCATAACACATGCATATATAGAACAACAGTGGACATTCCAACAGCATGCAGGATTGATTGGTGGCAACAGGCCACCAAGATTGTGGTATTTGAACAGGGCACATGCATCAAAGTAAATGCAGATATTTATAAACCAATAGGACATATGTCCCAACAAATGTTTTGAGATTAGACATACCCATTGAGGTGTGGAATTGCATTGTTTATGCACATACAGTAGGGTGTAAAAAGATACCTCCATTAACAACTTATATGTACTTATAGTTTACACTACATTCCTATTGACTGCAGGTATATATCCCCTACATGTCTTATTACACTAGGCAATGTCCGTTAAATTGTGAAATGGGTTTTGCTAGTTCCTTATATACCTGACCTGTATCTAACATACAAACTGTCCAGGATGCAGATGTTACTGCTACGTATTTATATATTTTATTTATATTTATATATCTACATATCTGGATGTGTTCAGGTGACATTATCAGTTATATTTTAACAGCCCCTACATTTCTAGCAGCACACTGACATTTCTGGGGAACACAATAACAAGCTACTCATGTGCCAGATTTACCTATACATGCCAGCCATGAACCAACAGTTGAGGACTGTATATATGCTTAACAGCTACTGGCACTCCCTTCATCCACTTTCTATGGGCCTACCCAAGTGTGGGTTGACAGCACTTAATACAACAGTACTATTTCTATAATGCAAGAGTACAACAACATTTCGAAGAAAGTGACACGGACACACTCCAGGAATTATACCTTTATTAATTACATTACACACTTTTCTAGAGGCTCTCTCATTTATTTGATATATCAGTGCATGCAGAAGACTTATTCAAGATGTATTATACCTTTATTAATGGGTTACAACACTCTTTTCAGGCTCTCTCACTTATTTTATATAACAGTACATGCAGAGATGTTATTCAAGACTTATTATACCTTTATTATTGGGCTACAACACTTTTTTCAGGCTCTCTCACTTATTTTATATAACAATACATGCAGAATAATTACTAACCTGCCTGGTGGTGCAGCCTTAGCAGCCTATCTGCATAGGCTTGCTGATTCGCAGCATGGACACCTGCAGCTGTGAAGTAAATGAAGTGATATTGAGACATATACCTATCCATAATATAGACTACAATAGCAATTCTTACATAATTCATTCCATGGCTACCTACTCAGTAGTGGGGCATTTTCCATCCCACGGGCCTCCTGTATCCACTGGTTCAGTCGGTCCTCCTTGCATCTCTTCAGGTCTGAGTAGTGGTGTCTGACCTGCTCACCAGTCCGAGGGATGCCTGTGGCACTGGTGAGATCATGTGCAAGATGGTTCCAGGCTTCTGCTTTGTATTCAGTGCCCTGGAACTGGCCCTGCAGGAGTCTGGCATCATGATTATGGACGAGGAGCCAAACCATCACTTTTGACTCAATGCCCCACCGTTGCATGCGGAAGTGAGAGCCCTCTCCAACACCAGCCATGCTGCCTGCAGATGGGAGCTACAACCAGTTATGGCAAGTATTCCCACCTATGGAGCTTAAATATGCCTCATTTCCCACACTTATTTGTGATTGGCCGGTTTTGAAAATTCTCAGCTGAAAGCACACCTGCTTAGCACTGGGTAAACTTTCATTAATATGTATATGTGTGTTGACAGTGCATGAATATCAAAAGCTGTCATGGCTTAGTGGTTCAGTACTGTGATTATGGTGCACAGTATCCTGGGTTCGAGGCCTGTCATTGCTTTTTATTTTACTACTGGCCAGACCGGCTAGGGGGTGTGGCTGTGTTTAGCCGACTTTGCTCAACTTTGCCCAACGTTGCTCTACATTGCCCGACATTGCCTGACGTTGCCCGACGTTGCGCTAGTTTGCGCGGTGCGCAGCTTCGCGCAAACATGTTTTGTTTGCACTAGTTGGCGCTATGCACAGCTCCACGCAAAGCCATTGCGCTAGTTAAAGCAGTGCTAAGCTATGAGCATTTATACTTAAATGTGCTTAATACTGGTAAACTTTGCTTAGCAGTGCTTCACATTGCTTAAGATATGTTACTTATGCATTCATCAGTATGCATAACCAATTCACATTCTTATATATATATAAAATATTGTTCACTACTACATAGGCCATTTCAATGCTTTTTACTAAAATTTTAAAGATAAATGTCAGGAATTATTTTTCTATACCGGTTTCCTACAGAAAATAGAAAGGGGAGTGGTGGGACTCGAACCGGGAATGCCTCCTCTTTGTGCAAAGGCTCTACCACTACGCTATTGCTATTTGGCTTAATTTGCATATAAGTTTCTTATTATCCTCTTCGATCTCTAAACTGCTAACTGTAGCTAAGCAATGGGCAAACCCGTGCAAACACGTGCAAATACGGGCAGCTATATCGGGAATAATAAAAAAAAAGGAAAGTTTTACATTTTAGAATTGTACAGGGATTTAGAATGTGGGGGAGTGTAGTGTTGGGTATGTACACATTTGAGCGGACTCGCTCATTTCAGTTGACATTTGCAGATTGAGGGACTTGCAGGGGCGTGGATTTTTGGACTGCTTGGCAGTCTGACACACCCCCTGCACTCGTGCACGCTCCGTGTTAGCCTTAGAGTTGAGTCAGCGTGCCCTCATGAATATGCATGGTGCGCTGACGTCATCCTCTTAGGCTGCAGTTTCCGAGTAAGACTTATTTAGTCTTACATGGAGGATTAGTGAATCCCGGCCAAAACTTATAAATAGACTGACTTGTATTATCCCAAGGATAGATACTGAATAAGGCTCAAGAAAAAGAACAAAAAATCTCACAACAAATACATTACATATACAGCTTGAAAGCACCTGGCAGCACAGACAAAGATCTATACAATTTGCAGCTCTCCCTTTAGTAAGATGCCCGAAACGATATGCTGCAAGAATTTATGACATGATGCCAAACTATGTAGGTTTGAAAAAATGTTCATATTGTTGTTTGAGTTTACCACTAGACTGCATAAACAATAACAAGCTTCCTTTGTAATGAAGCACTTGTGGTTTCCTGATAGTATTTAAAACAGGATTCGTCATATTCACAAATGTCAGCATATTGGCTATAGGTTCACCCTCATTTGCCATTTACTGTAAATAGTTTTCCACACTGATGATAGCAATGTTACCATGTTTTGGGTTCACTGTCTTACACAAAAACGGTAGCACTAATACAGACAATTATAAAGTTAATTGTGTGCCTGACGTTACTCACCTCATTGTTCTGTTTATTATTCTACTGATTAGTGTTGCAATTTCATTGTTCCTTTTGCAGAAAATTCAAATAGCTACTTCACATTAGCTGAACTCAATCTAATCTAAGATTGGAGACATTTTGGATTTGCATTACAATCAGGAAGTACACAAAATTCTGGAGTCCTTGTAAAGAGTATACACATACTGAAATTCGCTTTCCAACCATAGCACAATATTACTTTTGGTAGTAATATAACAAATATCTCTTATTTCCCTCACGAAGAAACTAGTTTATTGTTGCAGCAAGGATTAGTAGACACATATATGATAAATAATATTAAATTATTATTGGATGCACTAATATGTTGTCGATGGGATTAACATATTTTGCAAATAGAACAAAACATTAAGCCTATTTATGAGCTACGTTTTTACATTACCAGTAGTTGTATGTGAAGGTTATGCTGTTAAACACTAGGATCCTGAACATGAAAATGTACTCACTGGAGGTTTTCCTTGCACTGGAAGATGCCAATGTCTGTGCAGTCACGGAAACTTGGTTCAGGGCTGCAGAGAGCACCCCTCCCTTACCAGGCTATACCTCATTCCACACCTTTCAACCCCAATTTGAGGTTGGGAAGACTAAGGGTGGTTGAGTCTCTATCTTCAATAAGGAAAAGCACACCACCAGACTGGTCTGCCAGCATGACACACTGGAACTACTCTAGGTGCAACTGACAGTTGGCTAGACACTCACCCAACTTATAGGCAGCTATAGACGCCCCCCCCCTCCATGACTCAGGACACCCACTCCTCTTACCTGGATCTACTGGACTCCATCAAGGTACCCCTAACACCCTGATCCTTTGTGACTTCAAGTACCCCACAATAGAATGGGTGCACTATTCCTGCACTAATGCACTTACTCAACTTCATCAATTCTTACACACTAGACCAGTTTGTCTCATTCCCCACAAGGGGAGATAACATTCTGGACTTGGTTCTCAACAACATGAGTGACTGCTGCACCACTCCCATAGTATGTTCTTCCCTGGTGAGATCAAATCATTGGACTTTCTCATTCAAAGTTTATATCCTATCCACCCACCAACCCCCCCCCCCCCAGCCATAATAAAGTTAAAAAACATTTCTCAAAAGCTGACTATAACCTCTTATGGGACTGGTATCTGTAGCTTCACAACACTGCACCCCTTAGAGGATTCAGACAACTAGGCTGAACAGTATGCTAGTGAAGTATAAAAGCATCTGTACCCAGGTGCATGGACTCAGCCATACCCAAAAGAACTAAAACCTGCTCTTCAAGGAAACACAAATCTGTTTGGTGTACATCCTTTATCAACAAGCTTTACAAGAAAAGGAGGAAACTGTTGTCCAAGGGTGAAAAGGAACAAATACCAAATTGGAAAAACTCCCTCCTTAAGCTCAACAAGCAAATTAGATCCCTAGTGAAAACCTCCAAAGCCAGTTATGAATCAAAACTAGCCTCTGAAACAAAGGGGAACCACAAAGCCTTCTTCAATTATGTCAGGAACCTCCATGCCAAAGTCCATGTTTGTTCCAAATTAGTACTTAATGGTACCACTTACACTGATCCTGTTGACTTAGCCAACCTGCTAGCAGATAGGTTCAGTGCAAATTCAACCCCCTGTCCCCCCAAAGGCCCTTTCGTCATCCCCAACACTTGTCCTGCACCTCACATCTCCATAGATCAAGCGTTAAAGGCCCTATCCAAGGCAAAGAACACAGCTTGCATGGGACCTGATAGTATCCCAGGATGTATTCTGCACCATCACCAGCAAGAACTGCTTTTGCCATTGAGTACCCTATTCAACCAAAGCCTAAGTACAGGCTTCATTCCAGCAGAGTGGAGAACTGCCATTGTCATCCCCTTGCACAAAGGTGGTACCACTACTGACTCTGGAAACTATCACCCCATTAGCTTGACAAGTCTAATCTGTAAAGCCATGGAGCATATTATCATGGATCTCATTAACAAGGACATAGGCAATGTCCAAGCACTTGACATCACCCAGTCTGAATTCCTCAAGGGCATATCTTGCCTCTTGAACCTGGTTGACTTCTTTGAGACTGTCACCAAGGCCCTGGATGAGGGAAAGTCAGTACATACAGCATACCTTGACTTGGGCAAGGCCTTTGATACAATCATCCACTCGGGCATCATTGAAAAGCTAACACAACTTGGCGTAGATCCCTAGCTCATCAGGTGGGTGGCCAGCTAGCTCATCCACAGGACCCTAATGGTCAAAATAGGTACCTCCAGTAGCAGACCTCTCAGTAGTGGAGTTCCCCAGGGATCTATGTTTGCACCCCTACTGTTTGGCATCTACTTCTCAGATGTCCAGGCAAAGACAAAAGCACTGTGGCTGACCCGGTTTGCAGAGGACTGTAAGGTGGGCGCTTGTCAATGACTCCACAAATGCTGTTAACATACGGCAAGAGGATCTCACAGCAACTAATGAGTGGTGCCAAAGTCAGGCCTCAAGCTAAATACAAAAAAATGTATCATCATACCATTCAGCACAAACATGGCCACTACTCATTACCACATCAACGACAACCACCTAAATACACTACCTGTGGTGAGAGACCTGGGTACTCAGGTTGATAACAATTTTACATTTGACCATCATGTAGCAGCAACGGTTAGAGAAGCCTTTTACTTGGTTCATTTCATAAGTAAAGGGCTTGCATCTGGAAAAAAAGGAGGTTATGACCTCTCTATAGTCATCCTTCATTACACCAATAATTGAGTAGTACGCTCCATTTTATGTACCTCTCCAAACATCAGCACCAACTGGAAAGGCCACATAAATACCTCACAAACAGAATCCATGGCCTCCAACACCTGTCCTATGCAGACAGGCTCAAATGACTATCACTATACTCAGTATCATACAAATTGCTCAGAGGAATTAATAGTTCAGATAGGGGAGATAAGATAAAAACAGTGATGTATACTCAATCGTCTGGGAAGTCTCCAGAATCAGATGGCATTTTTGTAGAAGTTAAGAGGGCAGAAAGTGAAAAAAACCTGGAAGATTTTGTTTAATATATTTTTAAAGGAGGGGGAAGGATCAGCATCTTGGAAGAAATCTAGGGTAGCTGTATTACCCAAGGAGGGTAAAGCCCCATCAGACCCAGCTTCATATAGACTCATTTCAATTTTCAACCACAATTACAAAGTGTTCATGTTTATACTAGTTAAAAGAATAGCAAAACTCTTACAAGAAACTGATAAACATGGGTCAATGCAGTTTTGTGGAAGGAAGGAAGACATTTGGCAACATTAACAGAAAGATGATGATTCAGACAGAAGCAGAATGTAAGGTAATATCACTGCTGCTGATGTGTCTTAATGCAGAAAAAGCATTTGACAGAGTAAGCTAGGACTGTAGGAGTAGGGCAATGGAAGCATTTGCATTCCCTGATACAATATTAAGGTTAATTAGGAGGATATATTAAGGAAATTAGGCAATAATTAAAGTGGGGGGTCTCCTATCTGATAAGTTGCATTTGAACAGAGGAACCAGGCACACATGTTCTCTCCTCTCCTTGTTATTTGCTTTACATTTAGAGCCCTTGGCAAAGAAAATAACAGACTCAGGAATTCAAGGATATAACTTATATGGCAATCAAAATGTGGCTTTATTTGCAGATTATATTATTTGGTACATCCAAAAAATGAAATATTAGTGTTGTGGAACATTTTGAGACAGTTTCAAGCCTTTTCAAAGGCTATAGGTGTAAATTATGTACCCACTCATGAACTGGTTCAGCAATATCTCTATTTATAGGGACACAACAAG